>NC_072732.1:109118773-109418773 GCF_026930045.1 Uloborus diversus | reverse complement strand
TAGACTCCTAGTGAGGTCCAGTTGTGCACCTCTTTTGGTTGCATTCAGATGTTCCTAAGGGGATCTTTTACACCTTTTTCTGCGGGGAAATAATTGTTAATATCAATGCAAACTCAAGTGGTGTTATAACTTGGCAAACACTTGACGACATATCGCCAAGCTTTTGGTCGCCAAGTTTTTTCGCCAACTTGGTGACAAAATATTTGGCCCCTATTTTTTTTTTTTTTTTTTTTTTTTAATTTGGTTTCTTTTTGGCCACTATTGGTGATATTTAGAGAGTTAGCCTATTGAATCACATTAAAATGTCTAATATTAGGAAAACTAATCTGAATAAAACGTTTTTTTGCTTCAGCTCGCAACAAACTTGGGGAAAAAATATCTAAAGTGTTTCTTTGCTTACCCCAAGGCACTACTACAGGTATTATCATTAAATTGGCGTAAAAGGAAATCATGTGATGCACACATCAGCTCGTTTAAAGCAGTCTTACTAAGTATGGGTCCTTTAACAGGAAATTTATTTGTAACCATCATTACAATATGGACCATTACAGGCAAATGCTAAAAACATAATTCACAGAAAGTTAACTCTATTTCTTATAACTATTCAATCCTTCTTCTGCCATCATCTGCCTGCAGTTTTGCGCATATCTTCTCTTATGCCCGTGCATCTGCAACCACAACTGCAGCAACGGAACGTGTGGTAGGAGATTCGGTCGTCGCATTCCTGGCATCGTTCGAATGGGACCAGTCCTTCCTTCTTGCCATGCTCGACTGCTGCTTCTCTTTCCCTTTCACACTCAGGACATTCTTCCCGATCGGTTTCAGTTCCTCGCTTTTTCTTATTAGACTGTCGGCGGTAGGCTTCCATGGGGGATTCGTCGGTGTCTCCTGAGCCTTTATAAATTCGGAATCTACAAGGCCCATTTTTCGTCCGGCCTCCTTCATATCGACAAATCTCGTTCATTGGAGATCCAGCACTACTCAAAAAGAGTGCTTCGGTTGCTCCGGGTAGCCTGAAAAGTCAATGATTCTTTAAGTTTCGAAGAAGTTCACTCTTTTTAGCAACATGGAAAGAAAATCTTTTCGCGCTGACATATCTATAGGGAAGAAGGATTAATTGATATACCGGGTCAATTGATACATTGCCACTGATGGTGTTTGGATAATCGGAAGAAACCCAATGCTTGTAAAAAGCACTATAGGCTTATATACAATGAGACGTAGTTTGACTTGTACAGCTTCACTTATTTACTAATGGTGTGAGGTAAACCTCTCTTCATTAGATGCGCTTTTGTAAAAGTTGTTTTTACATTTTCTGTGATTAGTTTCTCCCCCAGTCAAGAAAAGTTGAAAAATCTTAATGCATTGAATAGTTGATATTTTCCTGTTTTGAGTCTATTTGAACAAATGTTTTTAGCTTTTTTGTTTAAATTTTACAACCAGTAATTCAGACTGACTTCTATATGGAGTCGATTGATTCATTAAACCCCGTGTCAGTTGATGAATGTAATAACTAACCCCACACTCACGTTTTCGACATCGTTTCGTAACTTTATCCGAGGAATAGTAGGGTTTCGGTTAATTGCTTAAGTCAAAAAACAATTATTGTTATTTGAATCTCCAACGTCTCGCTATTTTTTATTGCTCCTCCATCAACTGTCTTCACGAATTGATCGAAAACAGCTACCCCTCCTAATAACATTACATTAAACGGTCACCAAAACTCTCAACCAACATAATCTTACTACTGTTATATATGCGAAAGTTTGTCTCTATGGATGTATGGATGTTTGTTACTCTTTCACGCAAAAACTACTGAACGGATTTTGATGAAACTTTACAATAATATAGCTTATGCATCAGAATAACACATAGGGTAGTTTTCGTCAAGTTATGGGGGGCAAAACCCCCTTAGGGGAGCAATAAAATACAATTTTCGTATAAATTCTCTAATATAGGGATGAAAAAATACTTGCACATATTTACATTATATGTCCATCGAAAGCTCTGATTTTTCTGCTGAAGATGGCACCTATTCGAAATTTCTAAGTAGAATAAAAAACGAGTTATGAACTTTTTAGTTCCATGTTCGAAGGCTTTCCTCAACTCAATACAGTATTTAGTGTATCATCTCAACTCCCTGTCGATAGCGACAATTGTTGTATTGTTGTCTATCTTTGCTTTTCGTGACTGTTCAAGGCTTTTCTCAAGTCAAATCTTGAAGTAAGATTTTTGCACAAGATTGGCAAATAATATATGATTTGGCTGATAATTTTCCATTTAAACGGAACTTTAATGTAATTAATGGTTTTTATTATTATTTATGCTGATTGAACACTTACTCATTATCCAATCATCCAGCAGATTGCCAAAATTTTTGCTGTTTTTGAAGCCGAAGACTACGTCATAATGTTTCTCAGCTTTCACCAAGTAAACTAAATATCGCCAATCAAAGAATCTTTAAAAAACTTTTTTTTAATGTGTTAAATAATCCAGCAACTAAATTAGGAAAATCCATAAACAGCACAAAAACTTTTATTAATTTTCCTTTTTGCTCAATTTCAAACAATCGCCAAATTTTACTACTTATTTTGGAAACATTTCGGATGAAATTCTTCAGCGCCATTTTATGGTGACCAAAAGTATCTCAGCACCTGACGATAATATCTTTGTAACGAAAATTAATATCATATCGTTTTACAAAGTAAGGAAAGAAGGAGGGAGCATCATCGAAGGTATCCCAAAACGATTCCCGCAAATTCGGTAAAATCGCACCAAGAGCCCACAATGATTGAAATTTCCCAAAACAACTAAAGCAAGTATAAGGGGATTACGAGCAACTTCAATAGCAATACAGAGAAGGTTTTAGACTCCATGTTAAAAAAAAAAAGTATCAACAGATTAATCTGTTTAAACACGAGAAGAATAATTTCATGTTTTGGAAATTTGTATATGCTTAAATACAGTGCTTTCGTTTCTAAATCAATACTATTTTGTTCTTTATACTTATTGCTATTTTACTTTTATGGGTAAGGAAGAAACTCGGTTTTTAATCACGTCAAAAAGATGTGTTTTAAATTCTTTCACTTGAACCAGAAAACAAAAGCAAGTAACGATTTTTTCTCATAATTATTACTGACCCAGGCAACGCCGGGTATTTTTGCTAGTTGTTTTATATTTTAATACGCTGAGACATTATACAAGAGAGACTGTTTGTGCTAGTTTAGAGATGAAGAAAAAAGATTCTGACTGCTACGGAAGAAAGAAAAAGAAAAGGGTCATTACGATAGACAACTGAAAAATCAGATCTCGCTTTTATAATTTTAGAAAGATACATCGCTAGAAGTAACACTGGGATTCAAAGAAAACTTGGCTACTGCAGTATTATCACGAAGCAAGTCTTTCTGTAAACTGGTGAAGTACTCGTACATACAAAATTGTAAAAAATTGTTTCATGGGCTATCCACGAAAAACTTTAAAACGTTGGTTTACCAATTTTCCAAGATACTTGAGCGTTGCAAGTTCATCTTTCGTGGGAAATGCAACAGTCTGCAGGAAATGACTGGAGCGTCCTTAGAAGACATACAACAGAAATATGTTTGGGCACCAGAGTCAACGAAGATTGCTCGATCTATGGCGTTTAACAAAGTAAACGCCTCACGTACTTTTGATTACTTTGGTCAAATATTTGACAAAAACTATCTTGTTTCAATGAAAATTTTTCATTTAGATGAGAGGAGCCAAACAGCAGTTCAGAAATCGATTAAAATACTGGCCTCAAAAGGGGAGAAGCAGGTAGATGCTGTGACATCCGCCGAAGGGTGACTATTCTTGTTGCATTTACTACAGTACGAAGTTCCATTCCTCCGCTTATAATTTTCTCGGAGAAAAAGTTTAAAAGCGCATTTTCTGAATGTAGGTCTTTTCAGTTGTGCTGGTGCTGCTAACCATGGGTATCAGTTGAAAGTTTTAAGACATTTATTGAACCTTTTGGTGAGCATGTAAAAAGTACAAAAAAGACTCCTCTTTTTGTTACAAAGGACTTTCAAAGCAGTCATATCAATATTTAAACCACTGATTTCTGTAAAGAAAATGGTGGCTACAAAGCTCTTAATTTTGTGAGCAATTAATAAAACTTCAGTTATAAAACGTCTACTAAGAAAACATTTAACATTTTTCACTTAAATTAGCTGTTTTTTTTTAACTAAACCTAAATTATTCAGTAGCTAAATCTTACCCAGTTTAAAACATTTTAATAAAGCTCAAGTGTTTTTCATAGGGGTACGAGCAAAACTAATGATATACTGAAAGCAGTACGCGGGTTTAGAAAGGGTGAAAACCACTAAAATAGAATGCTGTGAAAAGGAACTGACTTTCCCGACTACGACCCCAGTAGCTTTGAATATCATTCTAAATGAGAGGAAATGAGAAAAATCATATTCCTGTTGAATAACTGCCAGGAAGAATCTGAGCATCTAAAATCTGAATTCAATAAAATTCGTGTGCAGAAGATATTCTTAAATTAGAATAAATACTCATTTTTACTTTTAATTGGATTGCTTTATTTTTTCAACTATTCTTACCACAAGTCATTCATAAATCTAGGTCTTCTTGCAGCTCTTTCAGCAGCTTCTTTTGCAAGTTGCTGTTTTTCATGTTTATTCAAGATCTCTTTCCAAAAGTAATGATGATGATGGATTTGCATTTTTTAATATTAATGGTTCAATGGCAGGAAGAAATTTTAAATTCTGAAAAAAATTAAGTAATGTCAAATCTTAAACATGTCATTCATCTTTTGGAACTGAATTATTTTCATGACAGTTATTACCTGAAACTTGACTTGATTTCGAAATGATACTGAAAAATACTAACTTCTATTTAAAACTAGAAAATCAGCCGTCAAAATATGACGGGATAAAATTGCTTCTACATTTGAACGAAGCAATTGCCTGTTTGGTGATATTATGATAGTTGAAATAATTGTAAATAGCGTTCAGTGTTGACCCCTCTTTCGTTTCTTCATTCCCCTGAAATGAGTCTTACCAGTACAAGAGTTAAGTTACAGGATCCAATTCAGAGTTGTCACTAATAGGCTGTGGGACGAAGGCATAAAAGATGCTTAAAAACATGGTTTCGTTTGCCAACTTCGGGGACTACAAAATGTGATATTTTTCTGAATCCTTAGTGTCTACAGATGAAAAAAAACCCAATGTTCACAAAAAAATAGTGTCTCATAATTTTTTTACAGACCTTTAGAGATACATGAAAAGGAGTGAAACTGACAAGCAAGAGGCAGACAAATTTTAAATACATAAAAAATATTCTACATGTAAATTCAAAATATTATGCATGTACGTTAAAAACATTATGCATCAAAAAATAGTGTTTTTCAATTAGCAAACTTCATTCTGAAGTATCATCGTCAGAATCACTGAATTCATCTATCCCGTTTTTGCGTACAGAGTTAATTTCCTCCTGAGAGTTTATACAGCTACAGTCACTAGAGGAAAATTATGTGCACGAAAAATTTTACGTCTTGCATGTACTACATCTCTTCGAAGAACACCGAGTTTTCGGGCATGCACAGGAGACTAATTTTTGAACATTATCTGATGTAATGGAAATAGTGCTCCATTTTATTTCAATACTGCCCGCATTTATAGTCCATTCAATGTTTTGATGAACTGGGAACATTGATTAAATCAGTGGTGCTCAATCTACAGCCCGCGGATCAAACCTGCCCTTTGCAGCTGACCCATGTGCCCAGTCGTTGTATTCAGTGTTAAAAAACGAAAAATATATTCTAAAACCTTCCAAAAATACCTGTAATCTTCTTTCGGTATTATTAATTTTGAAGTCAAGTAGTCATAAATTGATTTCTGAAACACAGATGCAATAAAATAAGCATGTGGTAATAAAGTCAGCAATTTTAGTTTGTAATTGTCTTTCGTGTCACTCGTTTTCCCATGCTATCTAGAAAAACTTAAATTATATAATTAAATTTGATATTTGTTCTGGTCCACAAGATTCCTATTAATGTGAGTTGTAGCCCGCAGGTAAAAAAAGATTATTTACCACTGGATTAAATTTTTCAAGCATCAGCAATGAATATTGAGTTAGATTGATAGTTAGTGCACAAACGAGGGGATAGGGTAAGAGCCACAGTCCGGAATTGGTTCTTTTTCACTCCAGCTCCGCAGCCCTGGTAAAAACATTTGCGCTTTAAATTTATTTCGATTCAGTCATATTAATCTCTGACTTTTGTCAATGTTAAGTCTATGAGATATGGTATTTCTATATTTATTAATAACTTTCATTTTTATTTCTTGTCACCAAAAATTGAGAATGTATTCAGAATCTACTCCATTTTGTCAATTTTTGGTGACATAAAATAATTTTTCGCGTTGTCGTTAATGTTTAAAATAAAAATTAATTGTCGAAAAAATGCCATTAAAATGGCTAATTAAAAAAAAAAATCTTTTGTAAAAATATTCTCATTAAGAGCTTTTTCCAACAAAGTTTTTCTTAAATAAATCCGCCTTTAAGTTTGCATTTTATATTTGCCTCCAATTTTTCCCGCAAACGCTAATATAAAGTGCTTTGAACTGTTCAAAGTTGAACGAAACATTATTCGAATCAAAAAGTGAAATACCGGAATGAGATGTCATCGGGGAGATCTTTCAAAAAAAAAAAAAAAAGAAAGAAAAACGAGCTGATGTGTGCATCACATGACTTCCTTTTACTCCAATTTACTACTTAATTTTTCCATTATTAGCAATTTTGATGTGATTCAATAGTTTACTCTCTAGATATCGCCAACAGTGGCGAAAGAAATCAGATTTAAAAAAAATCGCCAAGTTGGCGACAAAACATGCCGACCAAAAGACTGGCGATGTATCGCCAAGTGTCCGCCAAATTATAACATCACTTGAGTTTACATCGAAATTAACAATGATTTCCTCCCAAAAAGGGGTAAAAGACCCCTTTAGAAACACCCGAATGCAACTAAAAGAGGGGTGCACAACTAGACTCCACTAGGAGTCTACGTACCAAAATTCAACTTTCTAGGACCTACCGTTCTTGAGTTATGCGACATACATACATACATACGGACGTCACGAGAAAACTCGTTGTAATTAACTCAAGAATTATCAAAATGGATATTTCGCGTGTCTATACGTTCTTAGGCACTTATCCACATGTGGTCGAGTCGAAAAAAAACTCAACATTCACTCAGGGGTGAGCAAAATAGAAATTGAGGTCGATTTTTGGGTGAAAATTTTTTCGCGAATACAATGCTTCCTTCTTTTAAAAGGAAGTTAAAAAGTTTGTTTGAATCGAACGATTTGTTAATTTTTTTTTTGGGAGGGGGGAGCACATAGGTCGACCGACAGACACATATTTTTCCCATCTCAAACCCCTACTTTCAAATTTGATATTTAATTAATTATTTCATCTATTTTTTTCGACTCATTTTTTGTACTAAGCAATATTTTTACGATACAATAACCTTAGCACAGTAAACCACCTTTTATGCCTTTTTTTTTATTTTATATTACTGTGACGAGAAAGTAAGCTAAAAATGAGCCCAAAATATCGTCTGTAATCAAAAAGCAATATTATTAAAAAAGGAAAAGATAAAACATCGTGATATGAAATATACTTTTTAGTTTTTAATTTATCGTCTGCTAATGTTTAATTTTATAATATTTTTTTAAACATCTATTGGCATCTGTCAGAGTTGTTTATGTTGTTAAGATTTTGTAGGGCAATTATTGCTATTCGGTGATTCATTAAATCTTTTTTGTGAAGTAAAGTGCCTTCTAATTTTTTGTAGTTAACAATGTCTGTGTGCGCTGGCTCAGTTGTAATAAACGAAATCTTGAGATGAAGATCATTCAGAGCTGCGGATTGATACAATTTTTGATTTCCTTTTAGTTACGAAATTACTAAGCGAAAGTAAGTAATTTAAAACGTATTAATATATTTTGCGAAGAAAAATTGAGCAAAACAGTAAAATTTCGGTTGAAAAACTGTTTATTAAATTTTTAGATTATAAATATTGTGTTTAATAGCGCCATCTAGAGACAAATTTTTTTGTGTAAGTGCTAACAGTCCACAGAACGTAGTTCCTATTTCAATTACTAATTAAAACTTAATGAGACAATTCCAGCGTGTGAACATTGTATTTTTCTATTGAGTTCATCATTTATAATAGATTTCAAGCAAGTTCACGTAGTCCCTAAGATTGGTAAACGAACTTGAACGATATTCACACTCGGCCCATAGACTATAAAGCCTTTCCCTGCATGTTAAACATTACCAAAATACACTGTAGTGCAAAAATTAAGGACGAAGTCGAAAAATTAGCATATCAGCTGAACGAAGAGGCAGAGCGGCAGAAAGACCAATCAGGAGATTAAGTAAGGTGATGTACGGTAGCACATGCGCAGATATGCAGGCAGATGTAATGGGGGGGGGGTTCTGAGTAATATAAAGCATGTTGTCGGTGTAAGATCAGTATTTCTGGCAAAGAGATTGCACGCCGTATAGCAGTTAAAATCACACCGAGTTGCTGCCTCAGCGAGAAATGGTGAATAATCAATTTGTTAGACGACATCTGGATGCTTTTACCCGAGGTCGAATCATTGGGAAGTTGAAGGAAGACCGCAGTGCGACAAGTGTGGCTGCAGAGTTCGGAATTGCTCACAGCATAGTTTCAAGACTTTTGAGACAATTTCAAACTACAGGAACAGCTATCCGGGGATTCAGTAGTGGTCGTCCACGAGGAACCACACCCACAGATGATCGGTATATTGTCTTACAGGCCAGAAGAAACAGGCGGCAGACAGCAGGGAGAAATCGCTAGACACACGACACAGGCGACTGGATGACCGATATCGCGTTTTACCGTGGGCAGAAGACTGCACGGTGGTGGTCTGTTTGCACGACGTCCTATACGGTGTGTACCTTTAACGCCTGCCCATCGGAGAAGGCGTTCTTTGTGGTGCCGGGAACACCGGAATTGGTTAGACAATGAATGGGGACGAGTACTCTTTACAGATGAGAGCAGATTCAGTCTGCGTAGCGATTCTCATCGCATACTCATCTGGAGAGAGCGGGGAAGCCGCAATCATCCCTCGAACATCATTGAAAGGGACAGGTATGGAGGTCGCGGTGTTCTCGTTTGGGGAGGCATCGTGCTTGGTACTCGTACAGACCTTCACATCTTCGACGCAGGTTCAGTCAACAGGACCCGTTATTGTAACGAGATTCTTCTTCCATATGTGCGTCTTTTTAGAGGCGCTATGAATCCGCAGTTCCTTTTCATGGACGACAATGCACCATGTCATCGCACAGTAGCTGCCGAACAGCTCTTAGAGAGTGAGGATATTGAACGTATGGATTGACCGGCACGATCTCCGGATCTCAATCCTTCGAGCATGTATGGGATTTTCTAGGCAGACGCTTGGCAGCTCGTACCTTACCACCAGTAACGATTCGGGAGCTTCGATTGGCGCGGCAAGACGAATGGGCAGCAATGTCTCAACAACTCACTGACACCCTCATGGGCAGACGCTGTGAAACCTGCCTCCTAGCAGTCGGGGGAGTTCATATCCCCTACTAAAGACCGGATGTTTCTTGCTGGACACCCATCATAGGGATGTTTCGGCCTTCAGTCGCATTGCGCTCCATGCTACGTTTTCAATAAAGCTTCTTTTTATCCCTCTGATTTCTCTTTTAGTAAGTGTTGCTTACATTACACATGTCTTTACGTATTGGGGATCTTACGGTATTAAATGTGTTGATTTGGAAAGCTTTTGTACAAAGTTATATTGAAAAAACCGTCTCGTCCTTAATTTTTGCACACCAGTGTATATTATCAAATTATCCTGCCGTGGCTCGAGTTTCATTGTTGGTGACGTCAAGAGCGTTACTCTATCATTGGCTATTATATATATGAGGATGTAAATAAGCAATAAATCGTTTATTTTGCATTAGTTCTCACATTCACTATTAAGTAAAAAAATTGACGGACTCAGGGCAAGAATGTGATATGCCCCATGATGGGACTTTTTCAGAAGGCCAATTTCCAACTTATAAAAAATATTTATAGGATTTTTCAAAGGTTTTATACATTCTACATTCTGCACTACTAAAACCAAAGATATTTTTCCCCAAATGACAAAATTCACTGTCACGTTAATTTCAATTTTAGTTATTAGAAACAAACATTTTGATCGAAAAGGGGCTCCTTGTGACTTGTCACATTTCTGCCCCGAGCCCTTCAATTATGCGCATGTACTGTCTGGCCACGGATTGTATGGAAAGGCAAACATCCGGTTTACAGGTAGAAATGGACGTATCTATTAGTTTTCAGGGAAGCCAGATTTTGCAGATGTATGTTAGCCTCTAAATTCCCTTCAAAAAAAGTTATTTTTTTAACACATACATTTGCCTAAAATTGTGAAGTGTCCCGTTTCGAGGAAAAAAATTAATGGTCTCTTCAGATGTACTCCCTTCCCCTTTTATTCCAACCATGTTTGCTCGCTCCGAAAAAAAAAATACTATAATAAACAGAATACACACGGTGCTTTTTATCGCCAATACTGATGTCTCACGAACGTAATTACAACGCCAAAAGCTGGCCAACGGAAACGTAGTCACTTTTCAAAATAGGCGATAAATAATTTTAATTTAATAAGCAAGTTATTTTACATTTTAATGGAACTTTTAATGGTATTTAATGGCTGGTTTTCTTTGGAACCACATTTCGAAATCTTCTCAAAGAGAGATATATATTATCATCTTAGCTTTCCAGTAACCATTTTTGTGCTATTTTTCAAATTCCAAAGTAAAGAATCAACAGCAGTATACTAGTGATAATCATCAAATTTAAAAAATTTGCTACTATAAAAAAGAATTGTTTACTGAAATTCGTTTGTTTTATGTACAAGAATGAACAAATGCAAAGTTCTTTTGAAATAAATTCAGAAATTGATCTAGTATTGCAAAAAATAAAAGACAAAACACTTACTTTGAATTTTGAATGTTAACTTTATTAAAAGAGCTTGTAAGTAAAATTGTGTAAACCAAAATCCAAATGAGATATTTTTAACTAACTTGATGCCAAAATCTGTTATACACCGAAATAACCAATGTTTAATGTCTTATCGTAGAGTAGAGATGATATGCCTATGGTAAAAAGCAAAGCCTCTATATGAGTCAACGCATTAGCTTAAGATCAGCCATTTTGAATCAGAGTGCGTGTTTGAGTAGTTGTTTTTTTCTGGTAAGTTATCGCGTTTGGTGAATTTTCACAGTGAGCAATTATTTGAAGCACGTGAATTGTTTATTAAATAAAATATTATTTTTGGCAAATTTGGCAAAACCCGAAACTTTGCTATGGTAACCCTAACTCCGCAACAATGACGTATCAGATCCAAATGGCTAAACTTAAACTGATGCGACGGCCAATTTAAGTAGTGGCTCTAGTAAAAAAGAGATGAAATTGAAGCCGCAGTTATGGAATACATTGGCAATGAAATAGGCGGAGTTATGCTAACGTGGTCACTTCGCGAGATTTTGGAGCTAATATGTTTCATCTCTTTTTTACTAGAGCCACTACTTAAATAGGCCGTCGCATCAGTTTAAGTTTAGCCATTTGGATCTGATACGTCATTGTTGCGGAGTTAGGGTTACCATAGCAAAGTTTCGGGTTTTGCCAAATTTGCCAAAAATAACATTTTATTTAATAAACAATTCACATACGGCAGGTTGGCGTGTTATGTTCATGAAGAAAACGAAGTTACATAAAAGTGACACATTTATTCAAACATTTTTGGACAATACAAGAAGGGAAAAGAAAATGGTAAAGATATTCCAAGGATTATCTACACGTGATTCGTACGAGTGCGAGGCGCGAGTAACTTGGCGCAATGACAACATGTAGCGCTTCACTTCATTTCAATAGCAAAAAGTTGAGTTGTCAATATTTGTTGCCGCATACTCCCCTCCCAGTATCAATGATATCTTGCGGGAAAATGCACATGACGTCCAGAACGAGTAGTCCTTGGTTGAACAGTTGCTTCATCCTCTGATGAAGGAGTTGTAGGTTTCAATGAAGAACCACTCGGTGAGGTAATTGGTTTATGCAGCAGATTGGATAGTGTACACTTGAGGCTGGGGAGTGGTGCTCTGAGAAATATTGAAATTGCTCTGGGACTGATGAGGCTGATTAGCAGTCTGGCTGTACTGTATGCTCGATTGTTGTTGGCTAGCGGAAGACTGCTGGGATCCGGCTTGTTGCTGATGCTGCTGCTGTTGTGTTTGTTGCTGGGGTACAGGTTGCTGCTGAGGCTGTTGCTGTGGTTGTTGCGATGCTTGTTGTTGCTGCTGCTGAGCCTGTGGTTGTTGTTGTTGCTGGGGCTGTTGCTGTGCCTGCTGTTGTTGAGCTTGTTGAGAGACTGGAGATTGCTGTTGCTGCTGTTGTTGCTCCTGCTGCTGTTGCTGTTGTTGCTGTTGTTGTTGCTGCTGCTGCTGGGGACCAGGTGAGTGGCCAACAGGAGGGTGAGGTGTTGTACTAAAATTTTGTGGAACACCAGGCCCATGAGGTTGATTTCCACTGACTGCTTGACTTTGCGGCATTTATTGATGAGGTTGTCCAACAGCAGTTTGAGGGCCAGAGGCAAAACTTGGTGGGATGCGAAGTGTAACTTTCGCAACCTTATTTTGTTGATCGGGAGCAATCATCGCTAATTCACAGTAGTTGCTCCAAATGCAAAAACTTACTAATCAAAGTCCTCAGGAAAACAATGACGCCAAACGCTTCATTAACACGGCATTCTTAAGGCTGCATCCAGATAACATTAACTGCATACACTTTTTTAAAGTTCTCAGGTCACCAATTTACGGCAGGTTGGCGTGTTATGTTCATGAAGAAAACGAAGTTACATAAAAGTGACACATTTATTCAAACATTTTTGGACAATACAAGAAGGGAAAAGAAAATGGTAAAGATATTCCAAGGATTATCTACACGTGATTCGTACGAGTGCGAGGCGCGAGTAACTTGGCGCAATGACAACATGTAGCGCTTCACTTCATTTCAATAGCAAAAAGTTGAGTTGTCAATATTTGTTGCCGCACACATAATGGAGCTGGCCGTTATCGTCGCAACAAAATTATTTACATTAGCGGGTTGTTTAATATTTTGATTCAAGTTTTAATGTAATTTCATAAAATTGCTGCAATTCGTAAATTAAAACTTGGACACACGGCAGTGTGTCAATCACGTTCGGAAATTAGGAAATAAACGGATGATACGTACATCTGCCAGTGTATACATCTGCCGCATAAAGCTGTTTTTGGCACCCTCATTTCTCATCAACTATTTGACATACATGCTTGAAACATTGTACGTCTAATAGAGCTCCATAGAACATTTATATTCTAATATTTCATGAATATATAATATATATAGTTATGGAACGATTACGATCTGAAAAGTATCACTTTTTACTCTGACTGACTGACTCACCCACTCATCAAAATGTTTACTAACTTCCAAGTGACTCACATACTTGAAATTTGGTATAAATATACGGATATGTATCACAAGGCAACAATCTAAAAAGTCAAAACACTACATAAAACATCATTATAGTAAAACAACTGCGCTAATTTTTATTAGCTATCATAGCACAATTTCAAAATGTTTTTTTTTTTTATTTCCAATGGCTGGCAGGAAGAAAAGGTTACAAAGAACAAAATAGCAAAACAAACACAATACACAGAACAAGGAAAAATACAGAAACAATAGGGTGAAATATTTAGCTGCCGATACGCTCTCTTGCTTCCCAATAACGGTCACACAGGCTACGTCTGGAAAGCTGGGTGCAAGTGTGCAGGTGACGAATGTCCATTTCTTCGTTTGAATTGCAAAGGGGACAATTGGGACTCTTCACAATCCTTAAGCGGTAAAGATGTTTTGGTAAACAGTCATGGCCAGTTAAAAGTCGAAACAAAGCCACTGACTCTGCTCTTGGTGCTGAAGGGACAAAATCACGGTTTATAAACCAAGCTTTGTGGTTGCTTCTAGCTTTTAGGTCTTGCCAAAAAAAAACTCTTGATTTTTTCCTCATATATAACTTTATTGCATTGAATGAGACTGGCTCATTTGGTAGTTGAATAATAGCAGACCCCCTCTTGGCCAGAGCATCAGCAAGCTCATTTCCTCTAATCCCACAGTGTGCAGGGATCCACTGCAACACCACTTTTATATTCTGCTGCACCAGATCGTTAATGAAACTGCGACATTCAGAAATTTCCTGCGATTTGCAGCTCTTTATCGATGCTATCGCCTCAATAGCCGCTTGAGAATCCGATAGGACAACGCATCCCTTAAGTTTAAAATCACGGTATTTCAACTGATCTAAAGCCAGGTGTATAGCTTTTACCTCTCCATCGAATGCAGAGGCATATTTTCCAACAGGAATAGAAAAAGAAAAGTGCTCACTGTAGACGCCTGCACCTGCATTTATATGGTCTGCTACTCTTGACCCATCGGTATATATATGTATCCATTCATTTTCGGGGTATTTGGTGTAAATCGTCTCCAGAGCAATGGCCCTAAGAACTACTTGGTCAGTCTCACTCTTTAAAACAGGCTGTATCAAATTTAAATCATAATTCACTGGTTCGTATTCGCATGGGTTTGTTGGTAAAGGGAGCGACTGTAGGTTAGAATTGATGTCATACATTCGTTTTGTATCAAGCGCAAACTGCACAAACCCCTTTTGCGTTTTGAGAGATCTCGGGTGCAACTCCGGTTTCCATTCGTTTCTAAATGGTATTCTTTGCATTTTTTCAAATAAAAGTAGAGTTTTCTCCTCTATGTATGATTTCATTGATCTGAAGTTAGTAAATAAAAACAATGCATCCAGTGGTGTTGATTTCACGGCTCCTGTTATTAGGCGGAGTGCTTGGTTATGTATAGTTTCAACTCTGTTCAGGACATGTTTTGATGCAGTGCTCAGTACCTCACAGCAATAGCTCATTAATGGGAGAACAAACGTCCTATAGGTAATTTCAAGCGTATTACGACTACAGCCCCATTTGCAGCCCGCTAGGCGTTTCAATACGTTTAAACGTCTGCATACCTTTTCAACAGTCTTCTCAACGTGAGATTTCCAATTAAGCTTGCTGTCAAAAGTTACTCCCAAATAATCATATTCATCAGTATGGGATAGAATATCCTGTTTAAATTTTATTTCAGGTTTTATTTTCTTATGTGCAAGCGAAAACGTCTGAACAGCTGACTTTGAAGCATTTAAAAACATGTTATTATTATCACACCAACTGGACAATGCCCCCATAGCTCTGTTAAGTGTCTCCTCAATGTTCTTGACTCCATTGCGTTTTTTAGTTTCAGTCCATATGACCAAATCATCAGCAAAAAGAAGGCATTTAATACCTGGAATAGATTTAATCGACTGGATCAAATCATTGATGTAAATGTTGAACAAAATGCAACTCAAAATTGCTCCCTGAGGCAATCCAGTATGAAGTAATTTGTATTTTGAAAAGTCAGTTCCACATCTTACCCTACACAAACGTTGATTGATAAAGGTGAATAACCAATTAAACATATTCGAATGGACGTTCAAATTTTTTAACTTAAGAAATAGTTTTTCCTTCCAAACCAAATCATATGCAGATCTAAAATCGACAAAAACTGCAGTTAAATAGTTGCTTCGATCTAGAGCATCTTTTACATCTTGACTCAATAGAGCCACCTGCTGGTTTGTAGATCTATGTACTCTAAAACCTGCTTGTTCATCAGCAAGTAATCCCTTACTTTCAAGGTACCAATTAAGTCTATTAAAAACCATTCTCTCCATCGTCTTACCGAGTACACTAGTGAGGGAAATCGGGCGGTAGTTTTTCAAATCATTTGGATCCTTGTCCTTTTTTAAAATTGGAATAATCAATGCTTTTCTCCATTGTGAAGGTACTATACCTGTTCTCCAAGATTCATTAAATATTTTTAAAATTGTGTGCAATGCGTTAGGGCCAAGGTGCCTTAAAAATTCTGGATGTATTCCATCTTCACCAGGTGACTTTTTGTCCTTCAAAGAGGCAATCGAAAGACGTAGTTCAGACATGGAGAATGGATTCACGAAAATATCTGTGGAAAAACCTAACTGGGGTTGAAATTTTGATCTTTCCTTAATTTCTCTCTTCAGGACCTTCGAATTTCTTCTTGCACAAGGACTCTTCTTTTGATTTTGTGCCAAAAACTGTACAAATGCATTTGCTATATCTTTATCAGAACGCAAAGTTCTGTTATTGACCTGTAAAAAAGTCCTACGTGGAGATGATTTTTTACCTTGTATATTCGCAAGAAATTTATAAGTTTTAAGGCTGTCCGATTGGTAATTAATTTCACTAATAAACTTAGTGAAGGTTTCACGCTTAGCGTTAATAATAGCTCTCTTCAAAATTGCTGCTTGTTTCCTCCATGCTCTGACAGCTACAGGACTACCAGTTATCTCAGCTTCTTTTCTAAGGCTGTTTCTCAGCTGTTTTTCCTGCTCGAGATTTTCATTCCAAAAGCTTCTATAACATTTAACTCTACCTCTTGGTATCCACTCTTTAGCGCACGCAATAATAACCTTATTAATTGTATGACAAGTTTTGTCAATGCTGTTTGAAAAGTCAAAATTCTCCATCTTCAGCGATTCTTCTAAAGATTCTTTAAATTCCCTCCATTTAGCCTTCTTGAAATTCCAAGACATCTTAGATACATCCTTTTGGATCCAATTTCAAAATGTTTCAACAAATAAATCAAAACAAAAATGCTTGTCAAACGTTGCCAAAACAAGATTGTTGAAGTTTAAAATTAAATGCTTAATTTTAAAACAAAACGGGGCCTTAAACAATACTTAAAGTTACATTAAAATGAAAATTTATCCATCAAATAATAAATTAGCATATCTAGAGCTTGAGTTCTTGACTTGGAGTTGAATTAACAAATTAGCCAAAGAGTTAAAACATTCAATTCTTGCTTTAGGGTAAAATCCAGGCTTCAGACGTTTGTGATGTTAATGTAATTTCAGTTTTCGAAATATCTACGAAATTACTAATATAAAATGAAACCAGCGCACCGCATAAGCAGGAAAAAAGGAAGCCATGTATTTGTAGATGCTTTTATATTTAGTTGTTTAAGAACATAACCTTTGATTTGATTCAATAATGTACTGTTTTGAATAAATGTAATGTTTTGAACGTAAAGTTTTAACGCGAAGTTAAGGATCTTGGGATACATCGGTCGAGCTTCCGGCTTCAGTTTCTTAGTATGGCGTGTTTTCTCAATGTTAATTTCCTTACTCTATAAATAATAGTGACAATTTGGCCATTCGTAGCAGCTTCTTTGAGCTGTATTACTATCAGGAATACTATCCTGAATAGGATTTACGTTATAATCTGTGGAAGGGCTGCATTTTGCTATTGCTTGGCTATGGTTTCTAGCTCAAAAAACATTGCACTTCTAAATAGGGAGCAATTGTAAAGTGACTTAAGTTTTAATGGTTGCATAAATTGCTTAAGCAGCAATTCGGACTACAAGTTTTCATGAACTGATCAAGATTTCTTGGAGATATTAAAGTATTTTCGACCTTTCTAACTGTTCACTAATCTTATACACTATTTACATTAAAAGCTTTTCAAAAATAACATAAAACTACTTAAAATTTATAATAGGGGTGAAAATTAACCCCTAATTTAAAATGTCAATAACTTCTATTTTTTAAAACATGTTTTCAAATTGCGTTGCGTAGTAGAAATGCTATACATATTGAAATTTAAAACTCCACATATATACCAGCATTTTGCAAGAGTGTTTGTAACCTCCGGGTTACAGCTGTGATTGCATTGTGTAGGTACTGATGTGGTGCATTGTGAAGACATTGCGAATGCAATCCTCAAGTGCATCCAAAGTTTTTGATTCACTCAACTTCCGTGGACGATCTTTTTCCTGGACGTTGAAAAGGGTCACCGTGTTCCACATGAGCGAGTAGAGTGGAGTCTTGAACTAACACCTTGTGACTTCTTCTTCTTTTGAGGTTGCGCAAAGGCTGAAGTTAACAAAACCAAACAGAAAACTTGGGATTATCTGCATTATTCGCACTAATTTACCATCTTCTCATCACAATTACCCTACCCTGTAGGTTACAAACATTCATATAAAATGTTGGTGAATATGTGGGGCTTTAAGTTTCACTGCTTATTAATTCTGCAATGCCACACTTCATCACAAAACTTGTTTCAATAATATAGGCTAATGATTAAGGGAGTTATTGACAGTTTAAAATTCGGAGTTACAACTCACCCGCCGTATACATTATTAGAGAAGGAAAGTAACACACGTTAGAATTTGTCTAAATAAATAAATGCTGCTTTTACACGGAAAAATAAACCCGTATTGTTCTTTATGTAGTTCATGACTGATTGATATTTAGTTCATCGTTGCGTAAAATTAAAATTAAGAACCCTTCTTGAATGCTTAAAATTTGGTTATCGCTCTGTGATGAATGTCTTAAGATTGTGTTTTAACGATTTTGCGTATTGTCTGAATCACAATGCATTCATTTAATTGCTGCTTAAAACGGAAAAATTCAAGCAAACAAGCATTGTTCCGCGATGAGGAATTGTTCGATTGTGTTGGAACTCCCGATCATATGTGTTTCGTTTTAATTAGTTTAACTGCTTGTTCAACACTAAAATTTATGCATTTTGTGAAGATAATCAGTCTTGAATTTATTTAACTGTTACTGATATCATGAATTTATTGCATTTCTCTGCACTTCTGCAATAAATGGAATAAAATTGAATAACATATTTTTGTCGTATCAAAACTATTGACTGTTGTTCTACACTAAACAGTGCTTTTTAAAACGAATTCACGTATTTTAATGACATTCATGCAATCGACTTGGTATATTATGAAAAACATTACCTAAAAAAAATATAGCAAAAATACGCTTTATTTTGATGATACTTATTGTTATATCTGGCAATTGCACTAGACAGATAAAATGAAAAAGTGAACTGAATCAATCGGACATGTTTAAACCCGCATGTGTACTTGTTGCGTACATTTTTATCTTGTTCCATATCAAATGTTCAAGTTAACGTTTCTATTTTAAAATACCTTTCAGAAATAAATACAATGTTGTAAACAAGTTTCACCTCTCTTCACACAACTACGATGCTTATAAACGTAAAAATGTGATGAAACCGTTTTCCGTCAAACAAAAGGTTAATGTAACCATTCCAGCTAAATTGCACTATGAAGACTAATCTAACAATTTACGATAAGAAATTTCTTTTTTTCAGAAACTGTTTTGTAGCAGCAAATGTCGATCCGTAACAACTTCTTATCTGAACTCATTGAACCACGAGAAAGGACAAAAGCATAAGAAAATCAACACAGTTAACGGCAAAATGTTGTAAGTCGAACTATTATAGAACAAAGAACCAAATATAAACTTCCCCTATCTTTTATATCATTTCCTTCTCATTGATTAGGGTTTACGTGACGCGAAAAAGGGAAGAAAATCTTTTCTAGATAATGGAAGAGACCAAATAAGAGAGTATCTTTGTGATTTGAAAGCTTTATTTATTAGAAGCCAGCATGTTCCGTGGTCAAAACCACTGCTGCCGGAATCTCCTAAGGCCGAATAAATTCTATAAGTAGAAATCTTGCTGCAATTAGGGCTGAAGGAGGAATTTGAGGAATAATGAAAGATATGTCGTCTGGCAGAGATTTCTAATTGCATTGTCTCGAATGTTGTTTCGGAAGTAATAAGACGTGACTTTCGTTCATTTGCACAGTGCATTCTTAATCCGAGCAAGTCGTGGAAATTGTTCTATGTCATAAGCAGTTGCGAGCATGTTTGAGACATTGTTTACAGGTAGTGTATCGACAATTACGCGAAAGAGGTGACATGTGAAATTTCTTTAGCAGAGACGTTATGAAATTTTCACCTGGATGAAGAATTTCTAAGACACAAAATTTATGTAAACTTACATTCTATTTTTTGTTTATTATATCTGTCGTCACTTGAATGCTACACGTGCGGATCGGATTTAGCGAATGATTTGTTTCCTTAGGTACCGAGAGGTGAAAAATTCGTATAAACTTTGAAAAATTCTCAGAACCGGGAAAAGGTACGAAATGAAAAACGGTTCGCAGAGTTAACATCGCATTGTTAGATCACGGCAATCTTTTCAAGACTGAAAAAAAAAGTGATGAAAAAAAATTGCCGACAGTAGAGATTACAGTTTTTTTCTGTCAGATTAGAAGGATGGTGGCACTGAAGTACACAAGAAATCAAAGATTCGCGAGTAATGAACTAAGTTCCTCTAAATCAGTTATTACAGCTGTATGTGCTCCATATACAGGCGAATCCCAAATCCTTCAACGGCAGAATGCGACAGGTGTCTTAGCGCAGGGGTTCTCAAACTAGGTGCCGGGGCACCCTGGGGTGCCTCAAGAATTGGCGAGGGGTGCCGCGACTTGTCCGCGCTTTGTTGCAATTCTCTCCAGTGCTTGGAAGACTTTTTTAAGAAACATATTACAAATACAGCAACAACGTTGACTTTACTGGAGAAAGACACTGCAAGTTTTGTTTCCCAAATGCCCTATATGTGAAACTTTCGTGATGCATCATGTATCAAGCCTTAGGATCAAGTCTTCTGTTACTCACTGCAACAAGTCACAACCAATGGTCGTTCGTTTTCCAACAAGATAGAGCACCCCCTATTATTTGACAGACGTACCCCATTTCTTCAATAACGAGCTTCCTACTCGTTCCTCCTGACGAGGTTTTTACGGATGACAATCACCTTCTTACGTGGCCACCGTGCTCTCCGAACCTAACTCCAAGCAATTTTTTTATGGTGGTACATCAAAGATCTTGAGTTCGTGCCCCATGGGCCGCTTTATTTACGCCAAAAGATCACAACTGCATGTTTCAAGATTGATCGTGACTCTCTACAACCAATGAACTGAGAATTCGACTTTAGACTTGATATCTGCCGCAATACGTAAGGTTCATAAATCGAGTATTTCGGAAACAAAACGGAAAGTTTCATTCTCCAGTACAGTCAGCGTTGTTGCTGTATTGGTAAATATTCGTTTCTAAAAGGCTTCCAAACTCTGTAGTTGATATGTATATGTATATAATAGAGTAAATTAGGGTGCCGTGAAAAAATTCTAATTCTTAAAATGATGCCGCGAGTCGGAAAAGTTTGAGAGCCCCTGTCTTAGCGGATTGCATTTTCTAGTTCTGGCAAATTAGATCTGATCAATACACCCGGGATTTCAACTATCACCATAACCAGAAAACCTCAGTTTAAGGTTCAGTAGCACTTGATCTTTTTCACACATTTCACCGGTAAAGAGTGTCTTCGCGTTGCAGTACCATTTATAATTCTATATTTCTTTACATTTTCCCACTTGATGACAAATTCAGATGTCCTTAATTTGTATGGGGACAGATCAGCGATGCCATGACCAACGTTTTTATTGTTAAGATTGACTACTGTATCTCAAAAAGTAATTCAAGCATTCAAAAAAAAAAAAAAAAGGTGAGCAGGTGGACCTCAATAGCCGCTTTCAAAACACACTTTTGTATCTCGCAAATAACCGCTACGGCTCCGAAAATAAAAACAGTTGAAAAATTCGCCGTTTACACATTAAAAAAGGTTGTCCATTGTAATAGAGATAGCAGTTTTTACGCAGCATACTTAGCGGCTATACCCAGCAAGTAGACGAACTTGTTTCGCGTAATGAATTCTGGGTAAAAACTCCGCATTTACTCTAAAAGGAAGCAGGAGGGAAAAAAATCCACATTTCCTCTCTGTTGTTGTTGTTGTTGTTGTTTTTAATCTCCCTTTGGTCTGACGGAGTCAGACCGAATCGATGAAGCCGTTGACCCTTATGAAATCTGACACTATCAGTGGACTGTCGAATATACCGTCCCAGTCCAATCCCAGGCAGCTCAAGATATGCTGTGGTGATGCCTGGTCTTGTTGGCATTTAGGGCAGATGGGGAACCTCTTGGCGCTTCCAGAGAAAGTGAGACTTTTCAAATGTCCACTGACGAGGCGAGACAGAAGGGTGTTAGTCTGCCTGTCACAGGGAAGGGCAAGAGATTGTCCTGGCCTTTTACCTTTGTACCAATTGTGAGATGGAGGTATTAACCATTTTTCTTTATTATTGGCTTTTTTCTTGGAGAACAGTTCTAGATAGGTGAGCTCCGAGGTGAAAGGTGTTGGATGGTCAAGACTCTCTTTGGCAAGAGTATCGGCCAGCTCGTTACCATAGATATCGACATGGGAAGGGATCCACTGAAAGTGGACCTTATGCTGAAGGGCTATGAGATTTACTTTACGTATAATTGATAGGCTAATTTTGTCTTCTATGAGGGACCAGTTTTTGAGGTGTTGAATTGAACTTTTACTGTCAGAAAGTATCCAAAGATCACCAAAGTTGTTTTCGCACATAATTTTCTCCAGTCCTATGTGAATGGCAATTAATTCACTTCGGAAAACTGATCAAAAATCTGGATTTCGTTGCTTTAGGAAGAACTTCTCTTGAGGAGTTTTAATGTAAGTTCCACTACCTGCCTGAATATTCATTTTGCTGCAATCTGAATATATTGTAAAATCATTTGGAGATATTTTATTGATGACTTCCAGGGCCAGTTGTCTAAGAAGTTCAGGAACACATTCTTTCTTATTGAGGATGGTAAGGAGACCATCACAAAACTCAACGTTGGAGAGGTCTGTACAAGAATTTAAGTTACAATGAATATAGTGAGGTTCCACATTTGATGCAATGAGTTGTGATTTTATCAGTAAAAAGGGGCTGTTTCTCTTTAGTCTTTTATTGTTTGTCCAACTGTTTAGGTAGCAAGCAGTTTTGTTTCCATGATCTATACTAGAAAGTTTATTGAAGTATTTGATTAAACTGGCCTGGCGTCTCATGGAAAGAGGCTGTAGATCTGCCTCAAAGAGGATGATTTAGGAAGGCCAGCTGCGTTTCATTCCAGTAATAATGCGAGCAGCACTCAACTGGACCTTTTCCAGTTTAATCAAGTCAGGGGCGTAGCTAAGGGGGGGTTTGGGGACAACCTCCCCCCCCCCCGAAACGTTTGTCTCAAAAAAAAGAGAGAAAAAGAAAAGAGAAGAGAAAGAAAAAATAAGAAAAAGAAAAAATTAAATGACTTTTTTCTGAGTAACAAAGGTCAAAAATTCACTTTGCTCCCCCCCTCCAATGCCATTGAAAATCTGCTCCATGAGTGACCCTCAAGGGTAAAGACCCTCTGCTGCAACAATTTTTTGATAATTGACTGAAATTTGACACTTTGCTTTAGAAATGAGATTGATTTGTTAAATCCATGTATATGTAACCTTTTTTCGACATAGATTCTGCAAATTCTTGAATATGTTTAATTTTATGAGTGGCGGAGTGGGAATATTGCATACAGTCGAATCTGTAGATTTCAAACTTCACAGGAAAGAAAAAATCGAGATAAAGAGGTTTTGAGATACGGGGGCTTTAAGAAACTTTATAGAAATTGGGAATATGATGGTGAAAATTTTAAATCAAGAGACAATATGAGCTCTTGATTAAAATTCCTCTGTATTAGTTTTGTTAGGTATTTACTCTGTTAAGTGCTTTATTACGAGTTTAAGGAATCATTTCGACACTAAAAGAAACTTTAAGCATATTTTTTTCAAGAAAAAGTCTTTTATTGCTTTTTGGTCCCTGATTTTTTTTTCTTTTTGATTCATTATTTACCTTCTTGAAGTTAGCAATTGCTGCAAATCTAACTTGGCCAATATTCTACGATTTTCCTTTTTTCACCACTTGAAAAAATTGTATACTTTCTTTTTACTCCTATCATTTCAGTTTTCTAAGGAATCGCAATTTTAAGAAAGAGAGCAACCAAAGAACAGTACTAATCCAGATAACAGAGCGAAATGGCTTTTAACTTCAATGACCTTTAATCATGAACTTGAAATGTTCATCTTAAATATCAAACCTGTGAATTTCACCCCTTTACTCTTCTTCCAAGAAAGTGCGCGAAACGACTGTCCTTTTCTTAATCTTCCAAGAAAGTCTATTCGTGGAACACACTTCTCCCTTTTTTCCATTGCCCCCTCAGATCTTGAAGACAACTCCTGTGTTTCTGAGTTGAAGAAAATGTTTTTGTTTGCTACCTTAAAGATCATTGGGCTTCGAATCCGAAAATGATAGCATGACCGGAATTCGAGACGATAGAGATTTTTGTTGGACTGGTCTCGTGTGTGTCATCATAGGTCATAATCAAAACGACGTTTGCTAACCATAGAGTATCCATTGCAATCACACTGATTTTTCAGTCAGTATTTACTGCGTATTCTTTTGGAAACGTACAGTCTGTTTAAAATAGTACATTCTAAGTGAAACTTGTTGCATAAAGAAACGAGCAAAACCGATAGCAATCTTTTTTAAACCCAAAGAAAAAAAAAATGAAAATGACGAAAAGGATTGCTCTAAAAAGAGAAAGTTAACGTCGGCTGAAGAAAACGAAGTAGTCTGCAAAGCAGCATTAGTCCCATCGGACCCTTGTGAAGGTAATTTTATTTTAATTCAACAGAAAAACTGAATTACATGAATAAAATTTTAAAAAACGAAATAAATCTAGACTATTTCTGTTAGCTTGGTTCACATTAAAAAGTAGAAAATAAAAAAAGACTTCTGTTTATAACGCTCGAAAATTGCTGTTGCTCTCTCAAATAGACATTTATGTAAATTCTAAAGCAGCTAATAAAATTAAAAATAAAAACTTGAGAGGAGAACACATATGCAGCTTTGAGCGAATAACTTTCTACCGCCTACATTTCTTCCCTTTTTTTAATTCAAATTTTATTAACTGCTTTAAAATTAGCATAAATGTAAATACATAAAAAGTAACATACAAATATAACGATATGAAAAGTAATTTAATTTTTTATGGGTTATATTTCAAGGAGTCTTTTTTTTAATTTTATTTCATACTTTTAGTGCAAACTAAGATATTAAAAATAGTCTTTATAGTCTAACCACCGATGAGATTGAAAGTCAAACATCCAGTTTACAGGCGGAAATGGATGTATCTATTAGCTTTCAGGGGTGCCAGTTTTTGTAGATGTGTGTTAGCCTCTAAATTAAGCAGTCACACTGAAATGAACGGAACACGCTCCTTGGTTTGGATTGACTGGTTTTGACAAGACCGTTGCTAGAAAATTTCACTTTAAATTAAATGGAGGGAAAATAAAAAAAAAGTTGAATTTTCCATAACATTAAAAAAATATTTAAAAAATTCTTTGCTTTTGTTTTGTTTGACACAAATGTCGGATTTGGGGCACTCCATTTCAAAGTCATTCCAAAGTATGTAAGATTCACCTCCCTTTTATTTTTTTAATACTAAAAAAAGTTTATATATATATATATATATATATATATATATATATATATATATATATATATATATATATATATATATATATATATATATATATATATATATATATATATATATACTAGCTGACCCAGCCACGCGTTGCTGTGGCAAGTAGTTGGATTGAAATATTCTTTTACTCAATATTTTGATACATTTTAATTAATATTTTTAGTGAAGCTTAAAATAGTCTAGCTAATTTTAAAACATTTGAGATTGATAATGGGCGTGTTAGGCTTAATTAAGTACGTATTGAATTTAGTAAGTACTAACTAAATTTTCAATGGCATAAGAACTATACTTACGCTTAGTAAAGTTTGCAAGTATGACTTCGGCAATAAATCAAAGCAAAAAAAAAAAATTGAAAGTGATAGTAAATATCGAAACTGGTAAAATATCGGAACGTAGAAGTTAAGCATAAACCCATACACACTTTTAGAATGTACACTACATTTTATTCATCTCAGATTTCTCTATAGTTTGTAATCAATAACTTCTTTACAAAATACATTAACTAAAATAAAACATATAAAATTAAATTTATAAATGAGGTAAATAACATTGACTTCGATCTGTTGCTTCTATTATTTGAAAACTGAAAATTATCTAAGCACTAAGTGTGCACAATATTCTTGTTTAAAATGTGTTTCGCTAACACGAGTAGGTGTGATAACTTTCCCACTTGTGAGTAGGCGATAGATAGTTAGTTGCCCATGAGAGAAACATGTATGTTTCAAGTTCAAAACGAAAGTAGACATTATTTGGTCTTGAGATCTCTTTATGGTTTTTTCAAAAGCTAAACAAATCGAAAATTGAAGCCTTCCAAATGTTTTTGAAAACTTTATATAGACTTTGTGCTGCCACGTAGGCAGCACAAAAATTTCTCTTTTAAACTTCTCCGTCAAAATTGTTGAAATTTTGATGAAGAAACGGGTACCGTTACATAATTTAGGTGGGTTGTGAAAAAGAATAATTGGTGAACGAATTTTCAACCGGAAACCGTCTAGTGGCATTTCTGGTGTATCCAGAAAATTTAAAAATTCAGTTGGAGTGTTTACGGCTTTGTTTTTTTTCGATAACTGTATAGCTTTGTTCAGCATCAACGGTCAGCACAATCTGATTATGGTTCTTTTTTCAGCTGTCAGTAATGGCTCATTATTCACAATAATTGTAGCTAAGACAGCGTCATTGCACTGTTTTTTCTCGTTGTAAATCAGTGTTCACTAAGTCAGTGACCAATCGATCAGGTATCATAATCGATCAGGTTAACATCATAATGACAAAACAACAAATTAGAAATTAAATGTATAAATCTTCAATCAACACTAAAGCTTCATTATACATCTTTGGTGTAAAATCTTGATTTGAACATCGGTGTGTTTTTTTAACTCTATGGAGTACATCTTCAAGCATAAAATTTATATAGTTTCCCCTTAAAAATGATGATTGTGTTTTATATTATATCGTCAAAATCATCTTAAACAGTTGACGAATACTGTTTCTCGTTATGCAAAACCTGCATTAGAAAATGCAGCTTTCAATGATTGTGTGCTACCAATAATTACAATTCGCGAAATACATCGTGATATGTATTAAACACTCGACAGTTAACGGTCCGCTGATGTTCCCTCTGTTCGGGAATGTTTAACGAAAACAAATGCAAAAACAACATTCGGTTTTTTTTTTTTTTTTTTTGGATGCACAGTTTTGTTTTGGATGGAGTTTTGGTCCCTATGTATTCGCTTTAATTTTTAATTATGTCCGAGATTGATGAATGTTGTGTTCTTTGTTTGCGTGACTTCCATGATTTTTTTGATTTTATTCAACACTGTAAAAACAATTAAGAAACGTCCTGAAAAATAATGAGCACCGAATACGCCCAATTTCTGCCTGTAACGTATCTTGCAAAAAAATAGGAACGTATCCCACTAAAAGTGAGAAACCTTCCTAAAATTATCCTGAAGTCTTTCTGAACAATTCCGAAACCTCTCCGATTCGACATTTCTCTGAAATATTTAGAGAGAATCGAAGTAAGATTAAAAATAATAGTTTGTCACATTTTTCGACTCACCAAGAAAGTACCAAAAGCGTTATCGCTACAATAGTCACTGCTAAGATGAACTTGCTTGTTACTCTTGGTAATTGACTTGAAGCCGATATACTTTATAAATGCGCCTCAGTTCATCTTTGAACTGGGAGCAAAAATATTTTTCGCAACAGTGAGAAGTTTGCATTCATGACGTTTGTAGCAATTCAGGAAACGTTTTGACGCAGATACTTGATTTCCAAATAAAATTGTTGATGACCTATGAAATCCCAACATGTTCCACGGAAATAATCAGTGACATTTCGGGTTTTTTTTGCAATGCATGTAAAATAGCGTGGAATATTTCTAAATAATTTTATTTCTGAGAATCGAGCCAAACACATTAGGTTTTAGACAATGTAAAAAAAAAAAAAAAAATCAGGGTTGTTTTTTGTGGTTCAAATGCTCTTCTCAGAAAATATCTTTGGTAAGATATACTCGTTGACCGTTTTCAAGATGAACTGTAAGATGCTGTACAGAAGGGTCTCTTTCGTATATGGGGAAACTAAATTATGCCAGATAGCTTCGTTGCTGCTTACATGTCCACCCATAACTCGCACTTCAAATGCGACCTTATAAGGATATTGAATAACGTATTTGACACAGTATTTAGTGAACGTCACGGAACTGTAAAACTCGACATTTATATGAGCCTCATACGCTTTTAAAAGCAGTGGTGAGTATGGAATTACCCTCTGCTTATCAATTTCAACTTGATTTGTAGAATTTGACATATGCATTGAAAAGTGTGGCCTCAGTACTCCTCCTTTCCACGGCGATATTGTTGATAACCATCAATATCCGTAACATAATATCATTTGTAAGTTTTAATTAACTTAAGAATAAAACTTTTAATGATGAATTAACATACAGCGCCATCTATTAAGAATATATAGAATCAAACAATTAGTACACATTATTAATGTATAATAAACATTTTATTTGAGATACAAAATTATAAAAAACTTCCTATCTTTTAAGTTGAACCAAATTACAGATACGTACGAAATTTGATAAAAATCTGTTCAGTAGTTTCGGAGATTACCCCGAACAAACATCGTGACACGAGATTTATATATATATATATATATATATATATATATATATATATATATATATATATATATATATATATATATATATATATATATATATATATATATATATATATATATATATATATATATATATATATATATATATATATATATATATATATATATATATATATATATATATATATATATATGTATGTATATATTCATATACATACACATATATATAAATATATGTAAAAGAAGTAAAACCCCCGAAAGTTGGGTCTAGCTACGCCTCTGATTCAAGTTGGTTTCAGATGCACACCAGTAAATGGGATATCCATATTCTAAGATTGGCCTGATAAGAGCCTGGCAGGAAGTCTTAAGAGTTTTTGCGTCTGCTCCCCAGTTTCGACCAGCAATGTGTTTCAAAATGTTGAGGCGCTTCCTGGCTTTCTGGACTATGAAATCAATATGTTTATTACATAAAAATTCTGGATCAAGGATGAAGCACAGGTATTTTGGGTGTTTCTCGTAGGTGAGTTTCTGGTTTTTGAGCATCAAAGAAGGTTGATAGCTATAAAGCTTTTTATTAGTGGTAAAGAAAGTGGTTATTGATTTAACTGGGTTGAAGTTCATTTTATGTTCATCTGCAAACTTTGAGATGGCGTCCAAGGTACTATTGAGTTCTGATTCAATTTCATCGATTGCTCTGCCTGAGCTCCAGATAGCAATATCGTCTGCAAACATTCCAACAAGAGTCCTCGGGGAAACGGTTTTTTCAATTCCGGCCATAAACAGAACGAAGAGAGTTGGGCTGAGAACGGTTCCCTGTGGAACACCCTGGCCTAGGCTAAAAGTATCAGAGAGGGTTCTATTGAACTTAACTCTATTTGTTCTGTTTAAGGTAATCAGAAATCCAAGCTAAAGTCTTTCCCCGGATTTTAAAGACATCGCACAGTTTTATTTTAAGTTTATCCTTCCAAACTCTATCAAAAGCCTTCGTTAGGTCCAGCAGAGCTGCAACACTGTGGTGGGCTGGCCTAGAGTTTTGGGCATCTCTGATGGTTTGGGCAAAATACAGTACTTGATCATTCGTGCTGTGGCCTCTCCGAAAACCAAATTGTTCTCTAGGGAGTAAATTATTTTTGCTCAAGAAGTATTGGAGTCTGATCAAGACCATTTTCTCCATGATTTTGCTGATGGTACATGTTAATGCTATAGGTCTGTAATCACCAGAAGAACAGGTATTATTATTTGGCTTCTTTATTGGTATGATAGTGGCCCTTTTCCTTTCTTGAGGTAATCGTCCATTTCTCCAAGAAAAGTTGAAAAGGTCTAGTAACTACATTTCCTCTCTAAATAACCGAAAAGCGGGGAAAAGCATATTATTTGCAGGGTCGAAACTGTCCATGAAAACGCGCGTAATGAGGACAGATGCTGATTTGTTTGGGAGCATGACCCAATCGAGAATGTTTCTCGCTCAGCTTGCCTGCTATAACTGAAGACGTTCAAGAAATCCGTCGCAAAAATATTGTTTCAAAGGTTGTCCTCTATAGCCGCGTTCTTAATATACTTTTCGACCCTGTAAATCCTCGCTCGGGCTCCACAAAAAAAAAAAAAAAAAAAAAAAAAAAAAAAAAAAAAAACGATTGAAAAATTTCCCGTTTCCATGAAAAAAGAGGTTTCCCATTGTACCAGAGAAAGCGATTTTTACCCAGCATCGTTAGCGGCTATACCCAACAAGTAGACGAACTTTTTTCGCGTAATGCATTCTGGGTAAAAACTCCGCTTTCACTCCAGAAGGAAGCAAGAGGAGAAAAAATCCACAAAAACACCGCAAATAACTGGAATGCGGTGAAAAGCAGGTTTTTTCGGGGTTGAAAGTGACCATGGAAACGGCCCTTATTGGAACAGGTTTTACACTCCTTTACTTTATGAAATGAAAACGGAGGCCCTACACATTTTATGAATTATTCTTATAAGCACTGTTATTGTATTGTCGAATGAGTGCTATTTCAGAACTTGACTCACTCTCAAAAGGTTCTGCGGAATGAAAATAAAAAACTCTAAAAACGTATTCTTGCCGTTGCAAATATATGAAAACATGCTTTTAGTTTTATAACTATTAGAGATGAAAGAGATTTCTTTAATACAAAAATGTTTAATCTCATGTGAGGACATATATACATACATAAATTAAAGCAATAGAATAAGAGACAATAAATAGTTTATGTTTGTGTGTCTGAATGCGTATACATAAACGATAACCTGAAAAAAACTTCATGGGGATCATTATTGTAAGAAATTCCCCCCCCTCCCCCCTTCCATTATTTTGTCTTAGTTTTTAAAATAAAGAAAAAAATGCATCAGAAACTTAACATTATTTTCAAAAACCATAATTTAAGTCAGACTTTCTATCAGTATAAAACAAAAAAAATAATAAATAAAAATTCATTGTCGTCACAAAAGAGAGATCTGAAATGAAGCCTACTTCCGACTGTCACCAGAATTAAAGTTAATTAAACAATGTATGGAAAAATGCAACATGCCTTGTCATTTAAATTACAATGATCTTAATTATTCATACTTTATCATGCAACATGTCAGATCAGACATTGCTTTTCTGTTCACTTCGTTAAAACCGCTCACCTGATGCGTTACAGAACAGGATAAGTAATTAAATTTTAATTAGCGTTATTTTACCCAATTTCTCTTTGTTGAAAATTATTTGTAGCATTATGTGCTTTTAAATGAACAAGCAGGGTAAAGCGATATTTCTGAATGTATTTAACGAACACAAAATTTATCACAGTATTGGAGATAGTTACCGTTAAACCAGTTTAAAGGATTGTATACATATTTAAAGCAAAATATTTTTATCGCTTACCGTGATGGAAAAATTTTGATAAAGGGATTATTATATTTCATAAAATCTGCATATAAGTACGTGATTCCTCAATTGGTATATGAGGTAAGGTTCCCTAAAGCTAACACCTTCCCACCCCCTCCACACATCCACATAAAAAAAAAAGAAATTTTTTCAAGCTGACATCTTAAATTAAAACAAATTAACTAAGTGCATCAAATACGACCAGCTTAAATTTCAGGGCCTAAAGTCTTGCTCATTTATGATTCAATTGGCTGCAGTTTTCATACATAGGGGAGACCGGGGCAGGTTTTCGCGCTTTTTTTTTATTTACCTAAGTTTGAAAAACCTGTACTGCACCATTCAGAGAAACCTTGGCTACAACGTGGAATTACTTACATCAATTAATTAAGCTTTGTTTTACAGAAAAATAGTTTTGAATGTTGTTATGTCACGTGCGAAAATGTGCCCCGTGACCGGTGCAAGTTTTGGCATACCTTATAATAGACAGGGGCAAGTTTTCGCATGCACTTATATCAATATAATTTAGGAAATAAAACAAAATATTTTCAATGTAGGTTATTTATTCATTTTCAGTAAATATACATTTAAAAAAACTCATCACCAACTTGGCTAGTTAATAATTTTAATACCATGTAGGACTGTTAAAAACACTAAACTCATCGTCACTGTCACAACTAATGCATACAGCAGTTAACATTTACGATTATCGGTTGTTATTATTAATTTTTTTCCATACATTGCTTAGAATAATTGCAGGTTCTTAATGCTGTTGTATGTACTCCAAATGAACCTAGACATACAAAAAAGAACATGGCAGGCAGTCAGCGCTTTATCATAACAAAAAATATAATTAATATGACAAGTCATCTGCTTTCCTAATAACTATCCAATATGTCAGCCGTCATTTATCAAAACTACCCGTGTCCTTTCGATAATGTTGTGCACAGTACTATGTAGCATATCCGCGACATTATGGGAAAAGTGATGGTTCTATGACGCTTGATATCTTTTTTTTTCTGTAATCACAACACTCTTAAATATTGTTTTAAGTTTCAATAAGCTTTAGTTCATTTCAGGACTGTTGATTCAGTTTAACTTTTAAACTTGTCGAAGTTCCTTGATTTTTTTAATGCTTTATTATTTTTACACCAACCTGCGTTTCCAGAAAACGAATACACTTTCATGCTATTTTCTAAATTACATTACTATTTTTTATGTCTCACAAGTCTTTAGTCTTATAAAACAGTGAGGTGGCTGCTTTAGTTTTTGAGAGAATGACAATAGAATCAAGATTTAAAAGAAAAAAAAATGTCAAAGAAAAAAGAGTTCCAAGCTTATTCTCAACTAAAGGAATTACAAAATTATTAAATAAAATCTATTTTAATTAGCTTTAAGCTTTCCATGTTTTTTTTTTTTTTTTTTTTTTTTTGTCATTAATTCAGTTTTTATTATTTCTCAAAACTTGCACAATGTAAAAAGGTTTTTTACTAAAAAACTCAAATTTTGTTTCCTTTTTAAAAATTCCTCCATTAAGCTTTTCTCGAGTTTTACTAGATGACTTAAAATTAGTGATTATATTGTTATTAATGTCTTCTTGTTTTCTTTACATTGCTACATACAATTTCATTTTAAACAACCCATAAATGGTCAACGAAAAAACTTTTTAATGCTGCTTAAAATTACAAATTAACAACTGAAATCGACGCGTTAGAACGATAGTGGTGTTCATCAAAAATTTTACAAATGGAGTTAAACGTGAAATTGGGATCCTCGTTAGTACCTTTATTACGTGCTCCAATTACGCAATAAAAAAAGAAAACTAAAATATAATGCTCACTAAAGGTGCGCGAAAATTGTGCACTAACCGAAACTGCGTCAGCTTCCATGTAGCTGAATGGATTTTTCCGCTTAGGGGAGCACGATCACTAACTCATAAAACCCCCTGTATATATATATTATAAAATAGACCGGGGCACGTTAAGGCGGATTTTTTTTTAATGAATTTTTTAAATTTTTTGTTTTAACTTAGGAAATTTTAGACATTGTGGTTTTATGGACCAGTTAACAGAGTCAAAATTGGCATATTCAGTTGTTGCTCAGCTTGTGTTTTTAACCGCTAAAAAAATTACTTTTGAGTCGAAGTCGGTTGCATAAACTTGCTCCGGACACGGGGCAGGTTTACGCACATTTATTTTGACACCTGAAGTGTATCTGTTAATGTTTTGAACATAATTTCTTACCAGCGTTAAAATAATGCAAATTTATTACAGACTGAATAGTGTATAATGTAAAAGTTGAACGGGCATGAAGACAGCACTACATGACTGTAAGCTATAAGATACGAATTTGTAACTCAATTAAAATATAAATGGTTATTTTCAAAACCTAAATAGCCTGAAAATACTAAATGGTTTTGAGACCTCCATTAACTCAAAACAGTACTCCGAACAGAATGTAAATACAATTCGGAGCGAGAAAAACGTCAGGGCACGTTTAGAAGTAAGAACACAGTATATAAGAACGTGCATAAAGGTGCTCAGACGTCAACACGTACGTATACTTGCCCCGTAGCCAAGTTTGGATTTATATTTCACGTGCAAAAAAATTTAATAACATTTCAGTTCATACAAATACAATTCTCAAAAAAGGATAAAATTCCGCTAATTTTTATATATTTTTTATTTTTAACTAAGCATTCTTTATTCACAATAAGTTTCAAAACGTTCAACTCAAAATTTACTCGATTTGGTGGAAAACAGTACATTCTTTCTGCATGCTAGACCGAAGCTCGTCTGATCCCCAATATTTGTGAGAATATTTGCTAGGAAGCAGCATCAATATATTATTATTGTTGGCTCTCCAGTTATAATTCGATTTGAAAAAAAGGGCACTGTGTAAACGTGCCCCATGCATAAACGCGTCGCGGTCTACCCTACTTTTTTTTTAGCAAACCCGTCGTAAATGTAGAATGACAGCGGTGTAAATTACTTTAGCACTAGCTACCAATAACTTTTCATAAAAGATGATGCAAGGCTAATTCACGGAAAGCGGTCATTTTGCTCCGCACATGACGCCTCACATATTTCATTAAAAATTATAATTCGAAAAGTTAACGAACAAAATTATGTTGCCTAAGAAATTAGATAAGTATTTGTGTTTTTGAAGCAAAAAATTGCTTCATTACCGTTTAAAATAAATACTTTTAAAAGAAATATATAAACTGCCGCGTTTGGGAAGAAATTGAGATTTTTCGTGAAATAGTTTTCGCTCTGTAAATAATTTTTTTTATCAATAGATATTATTTCTCAATAAATGAGGCAGGTTTCTTTCACATTAAAACCTTCGCTTTCAAAACTAACAACATGTTTCGTCTTTGCTATATTAATAGGGCAAATAATATCAACTAATCACAGTCAGAAAACTACAAGCGGTTAACTTTATTTTTACCGCAAGGGACAGATGCAAATAAAGTAAGTTTTAAAAAACAAAATAATTTTATAAACATATAACCATCCACTGTAATATTAAAATCCGTTGGCATCCGTCTGTCTGTCTGAAGATCGATCTTCTCGAGAACCGCTGCGAATCGGGAGTCAAACGAGATACCGATCAATTCGAAATTTTCAAAAGAAAAAACAATAGGACCAATCTCGTAATTGTGCGACTTTAATTAGTGGAGATATTAATTAAAACGTTATTCAACGTAACGTTATTCAGGAATTTTTATTTATTTCCTGTTGCCATTTTGCATATGGGTGAGCAAGTAAAATTCTAATCATTGTTTTAAAAGAGATTTTTTCGGCTGCTGTCCAAATCTTTTTTTTTTTTTTTATTTCCAATGGCTGGCAGCAAGAAAAGGTTACAAAGAACAAAATAGCAGAAACAAACAGAATACACAGAACAAGGAAAAATACAGAAACAATAGGGTGAAATATTTAGCTGCCGATACGCTCTCTTGCTTCCCAATAACGGTCACACAGGCTACGTCTGGAAAGCTGGGTGCAAGTGTGCAGGTGACGAATGTCCATTTCTTCGTTTGAATTGCAAAGGGGACAATTGGGACTCTTCACAATCCTTAAGCGGTAAAGATGTTTTGGTAAACAGTCATGGCCAGTTAAAAGTCGAAACAAAGCCACTGACTCTGCTCTTGGTGCTGAAGGGACAAAATCACGGTTTGTAAACCAAACTTTGTGGTTGCTTCTACCTTTTAGGTCTTGCCAAAAAAAAACTCTTGATTTTTTCCTTATATATAACTTTATTGCATTGAATGAGACTGGTTCATTTGGTAGTTGAATAATAGCAGACCCCCTCTTGGCCAGAGCATCAGCAAGCTCATTTCCTCTAATCCCACAGTGTGCAGGGATCCACTGCAACACCACTTTTATATTCTGCTGCACCAGATCGTTAATGAAACTGCGACATTCAGAAATTTCCTGCGATTTGCAGCTCTTTATCGATTCTATTGCCTCAATAGCCGCTTGAGAATCCGATAGGACAACGCATCCTTTAAGTTTAAAATCACGGTATTTCAACTGATCTAGAGCCAGGTGTATAGCTTTTACCTCTCCATCGAATGCAGAGGCATATTTACCAACAGGAATAGAAAAAGAAAAGTGCTCACTGTAGACGCCTGCACCTGCATTTATATGGTCTGCTACTCTTGACCCATCGGTATATACATGTATCCATTCACTTTCGGGGTATTTAGTGTAAATCGTCTCCAGAGCAATGGCCCTAAGAACTACTTGGTCAGTCTCACTCTTTAAAACAGGCTGTATCAAATTTAAATCATAATTCACTGGTTCGTATTCGCATGGGTTTGTTGGTAAAGGGAGCGACTGCAGGTTAGAATTGATGTCATACGTTCGTTTTGTATCAAGCGCAAACTGCACAAACCCCTTTTGCGTTTTGAGAGATCTCGGGTGCAACTCCGGTGGACTCCGGTTAAGATTTGGCAAGCTGTCCAAATCTTAAAACAACGTTTCCAGAATTTCATTTTAAATTAGTTTAAAGTTGGTTGCTCTATTCAGGCATAGCCTTTATTTTATCGTTGGTCCTTTTTTTATTTTTTACATTCAACGTTCTTAAATCTTTTCAGCATATGAAAGTTGTTTCTTTAGCTATGTTTATTGATTGTAGTGTAAGTTTATCATTCACCGGCCTCATATTTTGGTACATTGAGGATGTGCGACTAATTATGTTTATTTTGTTGGACTTTTTCCCATCACATGGGTGAGTTTTCGAATTGCAATAACTCTCTTTTTCCTTCCTGTTTCTATTTTTGAAATACAGTTTGTATCGTTAAAAAACATGTTAAATTAATATCGTTTGGATTTCTTTAAGTGAAACAGAGTTGAACAAAAAAGATTGTTTTTACTAAAGCAAATTGGAATCTGATGACTTGGTATTAAATTAATGCTTAGTGGTATTTATTTAGTCTTGGTGTTTTAGTTTCACGTAATCAACCAAAAAGTGTGTGTCATTTTATGTAAAAAGCTGATTGTAATTGTACATAAATATTCCAGATATAGTCTATCAGATGTAATTTATTTTAACGTGAGCACAGATTATAGTTGATAATGCATATATTTTCATCTATTGTGCTAACTGAAAATACTCATAACTTGTATCATTTATAACTATGATTAACGTTAAAGAGATTTTTGCCAAAATATGCTCTACTGGTGTTTTGCAAGCCTTGCATTACGCGTATTTATTTACTTCTTGGCGCTTTAGAAACTGATGTCAGAGTAATACAAAAGCATCAAGTAGACATCTCTTTCATTGTTTAAGTAGCCCGCGCAACGCCGGGCACGCAGCTAGTGTTTAATAACAAAACTTGTGTTTAAATAAAATACGGAGTCCTGATTTTCTTTGCATATATTCGCCTCAGAGCAACAGTAAGATATCTAATCCCAGAAATAACACTAAGTTATCTTACTGTTGCACTGAGGCAACGATATGCTTTTTACAAAACCTTTAATTACTTGAAATTAGGTTAGGATGAACTACGTCACTTTCATCCTAATGTCTGCATGCTTTAAATTGCGTGCAAGTGCTGTTGATTATTTCTTTAACCGAAGTCACAGCACTCCTTCAAATTGCGTGTCATACAAGCATTAAAATATTTAAATTTTTTCTTGGTTTTTGAACGAAGTACAATTAGTGTCATTTGCTTAAAGTAACTAATAAAAGGAAAATTAAACATAAATGTTTATTTTATTTAATGTATATTTACTCGAAAAAAAAATTAATAATAGGAAGAGCAAACAGTTCCAATGATACAAACTGTAAAAACGAAATGCGTTTGATGCATGTTGCAAGTGGAAAAGAACATATTACATTTAAATAATGTTTGCAAAAATTTAAAACAACAATCTTTATCTTTAAAAAATGCGTCGGTATCACGTTAGCAAGATGTTTCCTACGGCATTCCCGCCCATTTAAATCGTTAAAACTCTTCCTGAAGTTTTTTCGTCACTGATGATTCAAGTCACGCCACCTTCTTACATTTTTTAAATAAGGGAAAAAACACTTTGAATGTATCTTCGTATTTTTGAGGATTCTTTTCCAAGAACTTTATGAAGAGAAATATAAATGTTTAATGCTTAAATTTTATTTTAACTGTCTTTTACTTTTCAATATGATTTGTTTGTTATGATTACGAATTTATGCAGTTAAAACGGTTTACCCCGCTTTTTGCCGACATTTAAAATTTCCTCCCCTCTTAAATACATCAAAAGGCAAGGTTTAAACTGAAAAACAGAGCGGGGGGGGGGGAGGAAATTTCGAGTCAGCGAAAAGTAGACGACACCATTTAAACAACTTCCAATTCAAACTACAAAGAAAAACATTTATTGCTAAAAAGGTAGAAGGAGAATGTAAAAAGTAAAGCTTCCGTTTAGCACATTCATTTACTGACTTGAAGGAATACTGAACGGTAAATCTACTTTGAATTAGCACGTGATCCTTTTATATGTGAAAAAATCATGATAAAATTTCATTTGTGTTAGAAGTTTGTCGTGATTATTTACTATCAGTCTTGAGCACACACACACACACAAAATCTTCCTTTATTAATTTGTATAGTCATTGCAGAACATAAGAAATTTCGGAAAAATATTATCTTTTTCAAGCCCTACACAAAAAAAAAACTACAGTACACTTTGAAAATCTCTAGAAAACTGAGCTTCTGTGATCTTTCCTAGTAACGATAAAGCGTATTTTTAAGTAAAATTGACAGCGTTACTTAAGATTTTTTATCGTGACTAGAAAAATTTTTTTGGAAATTCATGACGCTTAAAAAAAACGCATCTCTATCGATGAAGTCACCGAGATCATCCAACTTTTATTCCTTAACGAAAATAGTTAAATAAACTTACAGCGCTTTTATATATTATTCGATGGCGTATCACACTATGAAAAGCAATCAAAGAGAAAACAGAAGATTTTGGTAGAATGGTGGATTGGTATTTGGTAGTTTGGTGTTATATCAGGCATCAGAGAAAAACAAATTTAACAATCAATTTTTCTACATAGAAACTATCATCTGAGAACATCTGTTTCATTTTTTAATTTTCAAATTTTTAGTTAATTTTTCGAAACGAAAACTACCTAACCTATAATATGTCTGTGAGACTGATCTATGACAGAAAAAAGGTAACACAACCTGCACTGAATTAATTCCAAGCGGTTCGCCAATTAGTTAAATTTATTCTCAACTAGCTGGGTCGCCCGGCTTTGCACGGTCTACCTCGAAAGTAAAAGTTATGTCAAGTGACGCGTGTTCAACAATCAGGCTTGAATTGGAAAAAAAAAAGGTCTGCATTTCTTGACAGAGTGGAAAAAAAGAAACCAAAAAGGTTACTTTTTAGTTCCCCCGATTACAAAAAAAGCCTCAAAACAAAAGCCTAAATTTTATCTGTTCATATTCGAGGAAAAAATGGTAACAGATATTTCTTCTCAATGACTTTCTTCACGCTATAAATTTTAATAAAAGCATTGTTCAACAATGATCGTGAACAACAATGTATTTCTATTTCAAGGCCTGACATTTTAGTATGAAATTAGTTAAAATAAGTTATAATTCAGGTTCTAATTTTCTTGGAACATTGAAAAAAAATTTTATCTGATGCAGAAAAATCAGTGGTTTCTCTGGATATTTTATTCTACTTTCTGCGAGAATTTTTTTCGCCCTCATATTATAGAAAAACTCAATTTTTGGATCCAAAAATTAAAATTCGAACAGTACGGTATTATTTCGGAGTTCGAAAACACCCCCTACGTTCCTTTTCAGGTGCCCAAGTACCTCTTTGCCAAATTTAGTCGAGATCTGACGCAAACTGTGGCTTTGTATAGGGAATATACACACATATAATATACTCATATATTCTCTGTTTTATTTATATACATGCAAAAAATTTATTTATTGTTTTGCCAAAAACTATCAAACATTCTCAAAATCAAACATATCAAATATCAAGCATTGTCGCCTTAAAAAAACGTGAATTGGTAACTTTAAAGAGTAATTAATAAAATAACATATTCATATTTCACTAGCGCATGTGTTACATTGGTTTTTGAATTTGGAAAAGTCAAACTATCCCGTAGATAAAAGTTCAATAAAACTCAGAAAAAAAAATTGAGGTTACAATATCCCAACGATGTGTTATTTTGAGCTGCAACGATATTTTCGCTGGTCATTAAAATAAATCTTGAATTTTTTATAACATAAAAAAACTAATAAAATACGCTATTGAGTAAACAACGATAATTTAAAATCCTATTAGCAAACTTCTGCAGTATCAGCGATATCACTGCTAATTAGTGAAACCTAAAATATTTTTTCTCCTAAGATAAAAGTAAAAGGACCTTTAAAATACGAGTATTTTTACCAATTAAGTTTCCCTCTAGCATTTTAATTGAACGTGTATGTGCTCTTATCAGGTTGCTTATTTGGATCAACTAGTTTATTCTGGTCTTATTTATTGGCCATTTTCATTAGTTCTGGAAAATTTAATTGTGTAGTTTTTGGGAATAATTAATGCTCACATATTTTTAAAGTCATAACTACATATTGTTTCAGCTTGAAATAAATATACAGGTATACAGATAATTTTTCGAGTCATAATTTTGAAGGAAAATTCAACCGAAATTAAATGAGCAGGCTTTCGTGTAAATGTACATCGTTTTTTGAGCAATCATGATTTGCTCATTATTCCGACTTGAGCGAAATTGATGTATTTACTTAGAGAGCGAAATTTTCGTTGTCATAGTTACAAATCGTCTGTGCTTTGATATTATTCATATTTTGTTCAGGGCTTATCTCATGCAGACTTGAATAGAGTTTTTTGTGCAAATATGTTTTTTCAGGAAAAAACATTTCTATAGATGAACTGAATTGGCATTTCTTCATCTAGATACAAAATTTCTAGATTACTAATTCCCATCATTTATGATTGATAGGAAATGAAACTACATAACGTAATACGCTGAAAGCAATCTTTATGATAAGTGAGCTAATGGATATCGGCCATAAAATCTTTATCCTTATTACTGTATAGTAATCACAATTTCATTTTTTATGGATATCCCTTGTATTGACTGTTTTAGAAAATCACCAGTCATAATATGACGGCTGCAAATTTATTGGACATTTTCAATCTATTTCACGTGTAGAAACAATAAACCCAACGAGTAGGGCCCAATCGAAATTCGTGACTGCGAAAAACAAAATTTGAGTTCAAGAAGTCAAAATTCAAATGATTTGCATGATTCTTGTTTCACTTCATATAGTTTTATGAAGAAATTGAAAACCTTTATGTACCTTAAATTAAATGTATTTCCAAAGAATAAAACCTTTTCATCTCTCTCTCTCTCCTCCCTCCCTCTCTCTCTCTCTCTCCTCCCTCCCTCTCTCTCTCCTCCCTCCCTCTCTCTCTCTCCTCCCCCCTCTCTCTCCTCCCTCCCTCTCTCTCCTCCCTCCCTCTCTCTCCTCCCTCCCTCTTTCTCTCTCTCCTCCCTCCCTCTCTCTCTCCTCCCTCTCCCCTCTCTCTCATTTAAAAAATCTTAATGTGAAAAAATGTGAAGAAATGTACTGCCAAATTAATCTCCGAAAACCATCGAAATTAAAAATATACTTTAGTTGTTTATAGTAAATATTCAAATGTATTTATGCAAAATGAAAGAAAAGTAAATAAATTCAACTGTACAAAAAATACGAGGAATGAACTTAAAGCTAGTGCTACTGTGTCCAGGGAAAATACTCAAAAATGAATTTTACCGAATCATCTTGCATTTGAAATCAAGCGTAAAAAATCTATTAAAATTACTTTTTGAAAGAAAAATCAAACCGTTCTCCACCATTCATCTTAGTTTGAAACGATCAAATATGTCGAATTATACATCTATTGAATACGTAATTATTCTAATTAAAACAACATAATCAACAATGCCTCTCCAAGCTATTGGAATCAATATTAAATTTTGCATTAGTTTCAAATTTAATGTCCCGCAAATGACTAAGCAATAATGATTTTAAATTCTACTACATAAATGAACATTCTGCCTTATAAGCAGAATTAGTGCTTAATTAGTGAAAACCGTACTCCCATTTTTCTTTTTAAAGGAAAATAAAAGTACTTGTAAAATATTTCTTTCGAATATTTTCCCTGTTCCATTTTAATGAGAAGAGTATTAAATGCATAGTATATTATGCATTAATATGTATCCTAATTATTATGGGGTTATTCGTTAGGATATCTTTATTTTTTAAGGAAATTTAGTAACGAAGTTTGCACATAATACCCTAAGTCGTTAGTAAGATGTATTTATTAGTAACTGGAATTGCTTCTGGTCGAAACTCGCCCAGTTGTTTTAGACGAAATTACGAGTTTGTGTGGTTAAGTTTTAATAACTTGAATTCAGAGGCAAGGAAAAAAGTACTTACAGTTCTATAGTGGCTCCCAAAAGTGTTCGTACACCTACGCCTTTTAATAAAATAGGACACTCTCCATTGGTTAGAATTCATATTTTGGAATAGGTATTTAATTGTAAGATCTATGATCAATTTTCAACAAATCTACATGCATTTTTTTTTAATATTAAAACTTAATTTTTTAAAAAATCAAAAACTAAAAAGTGCATGTGGCAAGTGAAAGAAATTTTATTTCACAAAAGTCTTCGTACACTTTAAAAAATATCTATATATTATTGAATAATCTAACATTTTACTAAGTTATTATTTAGTAGAATATCGTACAGTATCAACAACACCTTTTAAACGTCTCGGAATAGATTTCATTCTTTTTTCTTCCCTTTTTTTTGCGTAATTTCTGAGTGAGTGTTCAATCACATTCAATCACATCGAGTCTTACTATTTCTAGCTCTATTGTCGTTTCAAAGCCGCATTTTTGTAATTTAGCCTCCAGACATCTCTAAATATGTTACATTAAGTGTAAGTCTAGTGATTGAGGAGATATTTCTACGCTTAAGGACAATTTTTGGGGCATCAGACACAAACATTGAAAACCGTGTGCTTCTTATTGTTATCTTGATAAAAAACAAAGTTGCTTCCGATAACCAAATTTTGGGCTAACAGTTTAAAATTGCTTTTTAAAATATTTAAATGAACAGCGTGATTCATTATTCTATCAAAAAATTCTAAACTACCAAGTCCTTATGCTGATATGCACCCTCGCCTCAGACAAGAACACCTTCACCATCCTGATTAACTGGTTCAACTAAATTCTTAAGACTAAGTTCCTAATTTTTTCTTCTATGTACAATTATGCAACAATTTGACCAAAAATGTTTAATTCATTTTTATCTGCAAGTAAGACGTTTTTTCAAAACGTTTGGAGCTTATTTACCATTTATCATTTAAGCTTATTATTATTACGCTTTGCGTTTGCGACGAAAGCGTAAGCTTTCTGTTTTACGCACGGCCAAGAAAATTTCTGCGGGAAGAAGTCCCATTTAATCCAGCTAATCATAGAACTTGGCGAACAATTTTAGGTGAAAATTAAATGTAAAAATTTTCATTTAACTGTGCAGAAACTTTTACAGCACTGAAATGTGTATTTTTGATAAATTTTTTAACTGTAAATCTCCGATCACGCTTTGCCAACTCTGCCGGTTGACCTTTTCTTACCTAGTTTTTGCCCGATTCTTTTCTTTAAAGCATTTTACTATAGAAAGGAATCAATTAACTAATTTACAGACAATTCAAAGCAATTTACCGCAACGTGTGGAAAATAATTCAAATTCCGAATGGTGTTTGTGGTTTTTTACGAATACCAACCATTTTAAAGTAATAGGCACAATATTAAGGAATAAATAAACAAAAAATTAAAGCCAAATGACTTTTAAGGGTCAACGCAATGGAAAAATATTTAATTAAAAAAAACGACACATGATAATTTTAATCATGAATTTATTCGAAAATATTTAAGTGTAGGATAACTTTTGTGGCGTATTATTTCCCTGTCTCCTCGTTTTTTTTCACCCATTTCAAAAATAAAATCCGTCAATGTTTAAAAAAAAAGAAACTACAGTGTTTTATTTAGAATGACTTAGGAATGACGTGAAAAAATATTGGACTTCATATTCGAATTCAGTTTCGCGTTATTTTGGTTTTACTAAAAAATTTCCAAGGGTACGAACACTTTTGGGAGCCACTTTTGTACATGTTAGATGTTTTACAACAAAAGACGTTCATTATTTGACAGTTCGAGTGTTGCCAAATGTCATTTAAAGTTTCAGTTTGTTGATGGAGTAGGATATACAGTGATACATAGTGATTAATTTTCGACAGTTGTGCTTTGCGTCTCTACCTAGCTCTTTGCATTTCAATCCGTCTCCCGTTTGCGTTCTTGGAGGCATACTGCAAATACATTTTCTTTTACTATTAGACCACAATGTAGGTCATTTTTTTAATTACTGGTTGAAACATTCAAGAGATAAACCTTAGAAAATGTTTTTTTGCTAAAGCATTAAAATGTAAATGATTCTCTTAACTTAATACTGTAACTGTAATGTTTCTGTCAAAAACGGTACCAATATCTAATCAGTGAAGGTAAAGTAATAAGAATGCTTTCAGTTGATCACCTAAGTACTTCATGTAAAAAAATTCAAGCATGTTAACTCTTTATGTCCCGACTGGACTTATAAGCCCTAAACTTGTTTGAAAGCAAGTACAATTGAAAATGTTCCATTAATCCCGACGGGACTTATCAGTCCCGTGTAATACTTTATGTTATAGAAATAAAACTAGTTATTGAAAATTAATTATTTTTTCGTGTCTTTCTATAATTGAAATGAGCATTAAAAACATATATTGCACAAGTTTTCCGAAAATATTATGATTTTTGGACATAAAGAGATTAAGACAGAAAAGCTACATTAATAACCGAAATTTTTCCTTGGAATTGCGTTAAAATGACGAAAAACGAATTAATCGTCTCCGGAGAACCTTGAACAATTTAATTCGCTAAAAATTAATTTTAACCTTTCTAATTGACTTATAAACTCTTTTACAATTACGGTATAAGATTAGACTTTTCGACTGTTGTTTGACAGTGTAAAACTTTAAAACTTGCTAATCCTCCAAAACGAAGAACATGTGTAACAATTTCACTTTAAAACGTAATAAAAACATAAAAAGGTCCCTGTAAGATGCACATTTCCATAGTCTTGACTAGTGATGTGCATAATTTCATGACTGTAATGATGAAAAAGAAAATGTGAGCCAAAATAGTCGACAATGTAAAACGCTAAATTATATCAGAACCAGATAATTTTCAAAACTGGTACAATCGTGTACAAAAAACGTATCAGAAGAAGGAGGAAATAAATGAACTCAAAAATGTAAGGGAAACATCAGATGTGAGGGAAGAAATTACTCTTCCACTTCGAAAATGTAAAGCGTAAAAAAAATGAAAATCAGTGAAAAACCTAAATTAAAAACAATAAATAAGTTTAAAAAATTTAAACGTTGATCAAAAACATTATTATTTAGCTAAAAATTTCGAAGGAAATTAATTTTTTGTAAAAAAATCAGTCTTTTCGATTGGTATAAAAGATAAAAACATGTAAACAATTTGATTAAAATTGGAATAAAAAAAGAACAAAATTGAATTTATAAAAACTTTTTGTGCGCGTGTATGGTGCAATAAATTTCGAGTTATTTGTAATATATTCTCCTTCATTTATAAAGGGTTCACTTATTTATTGAGTGATTAACATAAGTATTTTGCATACTTTAGTTAAATATTATATTTTTATTTTTTGCTCTAAAATTTAAACACACATAGTATATGTAAATATTTTGCGACAGAAGTTATTTTAAGAAAACATTTTCTTCATTTTTTTTTCTTTTCTTTTTTAAAAACATCTTGAAAAATTTTTAAAAAAAAGGAGAAAAAAGATTTTTAAGAGCAAAGCTGAGGGTAATTGCTGTCCAAAAAACTTCAAAGCAGCAAAGTGGTCTTTTATTTTTCAAGTTGTGAAGCAGCGCTGATTATTAACTGATAAAGTAATTAAGTAAACGGTGTTTTTTGTAAGATTAAATGAAGATTTTTTTTCCCATGCATTGTTTTCTTTTTTTAATTTTTTCCACTAAAAAATTGTAAGCAGTATTTATGATCAACAATAGCTTTTTAGTTTCTTCCTAAACATAATATTTTCTTTGTTAGCTTTCAAGACAGAGTGGGTCTCAAAATCTTTACATTAAATGTTCCTTATTAATGTTGTTTTGCTTTGTTGCCTGTAGAAATAATTACAGGTCATTAAAGCTATAAATCACAGTAATAAAAATAAAATATATTTTTGCAATTAATTACAGCGAAAGAAAAATCCAGTTATAAATGAAAAGAAAAACACAAACGCGTAAAATATAGCAAATGATGTATATTAAAAACACATAATAAAGTCAAACGTGTTCTATTCTAAAGGATTTGTATGTCCATTTTGAAAATATTTTTAAAAACTACTTAAGGTAAATGACCAATAACGGACCACTGAAGGACCTTAAGTCAGTTAAGATAAAAATTTGGAAGACTTATGTTAAAGATTACTATTTATTCAACGAACCTATAACATTTTCTACGCTACAGTAAAGGGGCCTACTAAATGTATAACGTAGGGGAGACTAGGGCACTTGAATCCAGGGATACATGATTTTTCAGTCAAAACTGTGCCAAAATCATTAAGTAGAGCTTTGAAATCTGGCGACGATTTTGAAGTTATATTTCTACATAAAAACTGGTAGCACTTAGTCTGTTCCAGCCTTTTTTTTTAGCTTAAGAAATGATCATCTGAATGTGTCACGGGAAACGTGGGAAACATTTTTTAAGGAAAGCATTCATTAGTTTACACTATCTGATATATACAACTTAAAAAAACTAGCAAAGTAATTTTAAAGCAAAGACAGTGTTTGATGATTAAGACATATTTTGAGTTAACAGCCACTGATTGTTAATAATAGAAAAAGTATAATTGTAAAAATCTCATATTAGGGATACTTAATCCCTTGGTTTCTGGGATACATGATCCCAGGGATCAATTATCTCAATAACAATATAAACACAGTGAAAGCATTATAACTGCAGTTTACTTTGATGAGTTTAATATTAATATTCACAACATTGTTAGCATAAGAAAATTTATCATAGTATAAGTAATAGATACAAACAATTACTTGCAGTAAATCTACTAAATAATTAAAATATCAGCTCTCACTTGTAACCAAACCAGGGTGTTTATTTACACATCACACCTCACACATATCAGCATAAACTAACCATATTGATGAATTATGTTCTGATCAGCCAAATAAGCTTGAACAAGTTGAAATAGATGATCCTTCTTTGAATTAAAAAAAAAGGATTTTTGCCATAGTTAGATTTACAACGAAAAAGATAGTTGTCATTATGTAGGTCAACTTGAATACAAAGTTGGAATTTCAGAGTTGGAAATAAGTTTTTTAAACCGAAAAAGTAGTACGCTTAATCAATGTATTTTCCCTGAAAAATTGACAAAAGTGTAGTAGATGCGAAAGGTTGACTGGAACTTTAAGAATTACAACAACTGCAATGTTTGCACTTGACTTTTCAGGTTTTGAGATCATTTGATAGGTTTACTTCTCTTTCATAAGTATATTGATACTTACATTTTTCTTCTCTTATTTTTTTCAATTAGTTCAAGCGATGCAATTCTTAATTTTATTACTGCAAGATAGAAATCAAATAAATTGACTTTCGTAGTTATCATCGTAATTTTTTTCATTAATTGTTGTAACTTTAGCTTCAATACGCAATTTTTAAAAAAACTTATTAGTTTGGTTTTAAAATACATTGTTCACAACTGTATTAGAGAATAATTAACTGGTCAAAAGCATCATAAGTTCGGAAAAGTCGTGTGCATTTGTTTTTACAAATTTCCTAGTTTAATTTTAAACAATGTTATTTTGTGTTCATATTATTATCATCCAAACAAGAAAATTAGAAATATTGTTATTCTTCAGAAACATTATATAGAAAACTAAAATCCATAAGTAAATTGCTGATCTAATTCTACGTATTTTCTCAGTGGGATCAAGTATCCGCCATGAGGGGAGCATCTATACCTTGATGTGTGGTTACACGATCCCTTTATAAAAGACTGAAAAAATTATTTTAACGAAATTATCCGTTTACTTTAAGCGAAAAAAAAATCTTAGCCAGAGGGGAAAATTACCATTGTTCACCCATTTCTTTTTAAAAAAAATGATTATTTGAAAGAGAAAAAAAAATCAAAACTAAAATGGGGATCAAGTATCCCCAGTCTCCCCTACCACTAATGTACCCTCCTAAATTAAGTCAGTTAAATATGCATTTAAAACATTAAATGCATTTAATGTTGCTATTGTTATTTTATGTTTTAAAGTCATCAATCACAGGCTATTAAACGTTTAATAAATTTAAAAAAAAAATTCTAAGAGCAAAAATATATACACAAGGGCTGTTAGAAAAGTATCTTACCTTATTTTTGTATGAACCTTATTTTCTTTATTCATGCAACTCATAGCAATTCAGGAAATGTTCCGCCGAGACACTTCTTTTTCACTAGAATCTGATGGAAATTCCTTGAAATCCCGGAACGCTACCTGAAAAGAATCTGTAAAGTTTCGGAATTTTCTTGCAGTGTAGTACTTGAATAAAATTATATGGAAATCTATAGCGTAGTTCCATGCATATTGTCATGTTAATTTAAGTTAACATGTATCAAATGTTTTCAATGCAAAAGTGTTTTGCACTAATGGGGAAGCTCCATTTAGCCTTAAAATAGCTTTATACAGTATTTTCTTGAGAAGTTGTGCTCTATTTACGTTGGTTTTCTCACTTTATTCCAACTGTAGCACAAAAGCTTGTTTCAGTGGCGCAGCCAGAAAAATTTTCTGGGAGGGGTTTTCAAAATCGAAAATTGTTGCTTTCTTTCTCATTCATTTACAATGCGTAATTATTCAATATCTAAGAATTTCTACAGATTAGTAATTATTCAGTCAAAGTAACTGCTTAAAAACAATTAATAATTCGTACTGATATCGCTATGAAACGAAGAAAGTCGAAAAAAGCACAGAATATTTATTATTAGTTTTACTTAATCTTATATTGATTTTTCCTGTGTTTTTCGCGAGATCATTTAAAACCTCCTCCTCAAATACATTCATGTCTTTATGAATGTCAAATGCTAGCTAATAACGGTTTCGATCTTTCGATGAGAATTGGTTAATAGCCTCAGAAAATCCGGTGCGGTAAGCTTCCTCAGCTTAAAAGGATTTGTGCAGTGATGGAAGTGCTGAAGGACCATGATACCCTGTAGCAGTGGCGTAGCCATGGGGGGGATAGGGGGTCAGAACCCCCCCCCTATGAGCCCCAAAACAATGTATATATATATATATATATATATATATATATATATATATATATGTACAGTATAAGTGTATAAACTTGAGGACATGGTTTTACTTTAAACTTCAGAAAAAATTAACCCCCCCCCCCTAAGGATTTTTTCTCGCTACGCCACTGCCCTGTAGAGCTTCATTGACACCATTTTAGCTATCTTATACCGGGGGGGCGTGGTTTGCTCATCATGAAATACAATATTTATATTTAAGAATTGAAAAGTAATTTCTGACTGCTTCCCGATCATTAAAAGCAGTAAGATATTTTGAAACCTATTCCGCTTGGAAAAGCTCAAATACTCTGCTTTTTTCCCTTGATTTTAACGGAGAAAATGAATGTGCTTGTGTTCTCGGAGGAGTTTTAACCCCAAAACCCCTCCCGTGGCTGCGCCACTGGCTTATTTTATCGTTTTTCATTTAACGCATCAAAACATTGTGATTTTCGTGCATAACGTCACTTATTCAAACAATCTGAATCCAGAAAAGCAAAAAGTAGCGTTTTGTTGCTTCTCTTTTCTAAAAGTCGTGCAGGTGAAACAAACCCCCTAACAATTAAAGATTAGAAAATATTTGCTTAAAATTTCCTCCAACAGTATTGGCAACCAATACACACGAAACAGCATAATCCTCTTAGTCTGTTTCCCACTAAAGAGGATTGTAGAAATCCTGAAACTGCACTCAGAATGTACCTAATGCAATAATTAATTAAATGCATCTTAAGACCGCGCCCTTTGCTTTCATAACCTCAATCCAAAAATGAGGTTTGAAAATATTTACAGTGTAGTTATGCATCGTTACATCTTGCGAAAATAAACGTAAATTATCTAATTAACTTCATTAATCGAAAATTGAAATGAAAATGAGTTATATTTATTTATAAGTCGATGCATTATGATTTGCTTTTGATTAAATTGGTTGATACACATTTGAAGAAAGGAGCATGAAAGCAAGGAAAGAAAGCAAATGCTCCTTTCTTCAAATGTGTTCACTTTCTATTTAGTTTGCTTTCTAATGATTGAGACTAGTTGGTGTAGTGAAAAGTAAAAGGATGTAAGTGGCCTTTTTTACGTTTTGAGTAAAACGTGTTTAAAGTTGCGGTCCTAAGTAGGATTTCATTGAAAAGATTTGCTAAATCATGTTGTATAGCAACTCCTACCAGGGCTACGAGTACTATCTCATGCCTCAAGGCTTATGGGAAAGTTCACGTACTTTTTGTAAGACTTTGTTACCTCCAGATTTTAAACTTTAGCACTTATATCCTTTTGTTTCTCACTGCCTCAATTTTACCTCAATGTGCGATGTACAGGAAGGGATTGATTTATGTGTTATGGCGTAACTTTTTGTCAGCACTGCAGAGTCGGAGAGAAAATGACAGACTCCGACTCCGGGAATTTTACTCCGATTCCCTTATCCAAGCATCAGTCCGACCCCTACTCTTAATCCACAGCACTAGCAGCGTTGCGGACGCTGAGGGAAAAATAAGTGAATCCTACTCCAACTCTTGGAATTTAAAATTCGATTCTCGACTCCGACTCCTTTACCCCAAAATCAGACCGACTCTAACTCCTATTCCGCAGTCCCGCTTTTCGTTCTGATACGTTCGCACTTTTTCGAATGGTATTTAACGTGAGCTAAAAAAAATGCTTTTACGGTATTCTAAAATTTATGCAAAACTATAACTTTTAGAAATATAGGAAAAACAAAGATAGTACATAAAAATTTGAAAAAGTAAAAGGAACGTCTCAGAAAAAAAGTTTAAAAAAAAAAGAAAGAAGAGATACAACATTTAAAAAGCTGACTGCAATTATAAATACTGTCATATTTTTAACTGCGGTTTTTTCACTTCACAAATAATAATTATTGACTGAAAAAACAAGCTCAGTTGTTTGCCTTTCCTTTTTCTTCCCTTTCGTTTTTTATGTTCCAGTTTTCTTTCCTTCTTTTATTTTTATTTTTTTTTTAAATTAAAGTCTTACGTCATTTCTTCTTTTTTTACGTAATACAGACCTCTTTTACTTATAGAATCGTCTGCAGAGTGAAACAAAACTAAAGCATCTTTCAAGATTTAAGTTCATTTCCATAATCAACAGTACTTAATGTCGTAAAAATGGCGATGTTCTAACTTATGATAACATTATTTTGTGAATAACTTGCAGTAGAAACTGTCTTGAGAATTAATTGATCAAAAAGAATTTCACATCCATCAGACGGATTGTCATCCTGGTCACGCAAAAAGCTCAAGTTCTGTGGCTAAAAAGAAGAAAGAGAAAGAAAAAACAGTTAAACGTGAGTACTTTGATACGAAAAATCGCTAAAATAAATAAAGGTTCAGTTAAACATTCATTTTGCCAAACACCGACTTTTTTTTTTGGGGGGGGGGGGGTCTACTGTCGATGAAACTGTTGCTTTTAAAAGCTTTTCTTTAGTTTTAAATTTAGGCTGCGACTTCTGAACTTTTCAAATATGATAGATAAACCTGTCATTTTGAAAATTTATATTGGAAAGTAAACATTTTGAAAAATTTCAAGCGCTTGAAGTAAAAGTCCTTTGACTCTGTTGTTAGAGGTGGGTTTACAAAAAAAATGTGCAATACATTTGAACACTTTTCCTAGTTGTTTTATCAAGCTCAAGTTTTAATGTTTAAGAAAGGAAATTTGAAAGTGAAATTGGCAATTTAAAATATGTTCTCTTTGAAATCTTATAAATCACATAGAAAACTCGAATATTTAAAACAATTTGAAGTGATGTTATTTTTAAGCACAATAAAATGTTACAATAATAAGCACTTTTGCATCACAAAAGTATGGTTATTAAGAGAAAATTATCGATATGGGCTTTCAATAGTGTTTCAATTACACTGTCTATTCCGAGAGTCGTCTCTTCAATTAATTTTTCCTTAGTTGAGAACGATAATGGTAAATCGGAATACAGGATAGTCTGGCCAATAAATGATAGCTTAGCACAAGATCAATTTCAGAAAACCGAAAAAAACCCGTTGCTTTTACTCACAGTTAATTTTTATATGACATTTTGGTGACAACGAACAACCAAAACTTTGTTTTTTCATTAAAAAATATAAATGAAGTATTTAACACATAGCTTGTAGTGCTTTTGTTCTTATCAAAACTAATAAATTCCTCAACAATTTAGAGATTTATATTATATAAATAATTATTCAAAACATCTAGGTTAAAATCCTCATTTTTGTAATTGCTGCAAAACGTTTTAACTATTTAAAATGAGGCAATTTTTATTATAATAACTGAATGTCAAGGAATAATTCGATTATATTATTTATTTCCTTGCAATCAAAATTCTTTTTCTTTTCAGCTTGGGTTATTCGAAAAATAAATTTTCGAATAATGTCAATTCTGAACGTACCGATAGCAGACCTAGAAATTACTTGCGTGGGCAGCAGCAGCGCTGTCTAGCTGTTAACTGCTTTCAATATACCCTTACATTTTGTGAGGAAATTATTTCTTAATCTAGACCAGCGGTTTCCAACCTTTTTCCCCTTGTGAATCCTTTCCAAAATCCGAAAAAAGTTGGCGAACCCCTTCGGTACTGAGTAAATTGCAAAAAAGCCAAAATAGCATACGCACACGCATGCACACAATACAATTTGGGAGGTCTTTTTTTTTTTTTTTTTTCTTTTTACACTGCTTGACAATTGCTAAGGAACAAGTGATTTATGCAAATTTGTACCTCAACCACCTAGCCAATGAAAATAATTTCAAGTTCAGATGGCGTGGTAGACCAAGACTCGTTATCTGTATAAAAGACTGCATACACGCTCAAAATTCGTACGAAAATTCACGCTGTTTGGTTTTTAACAAAAGTAGTGCTGGATGTTAAAAAAGGTTTTTCTCTGAAACCTTTTTCTGAGAGTAAAATTTCAGCAAGACATCATTTGAGTATCTACGATCGTGGACGAGTGGTTGGACTACTGGAAGCAGGTCAAAGTGTCACCACTGTGACTGCTGCAATGGGTACATCAAAAAGTGACAACTCCCAATTAAAGACTGCCGCTGAAGGTGGAAATGTTTTGCAAAAGCATGCCAGGGGTCGTGGTAGGAGCACCACACCTTCAGAGGATCGCTATGTAGCCCTCGTGGCAAAAAGAAATAGAAATTTCACTCTTGGACAGATAGCTGCAAATCTAACAACCGCTACCGGTACGCATGTTTCGGCAAGAACCATCTCACGGCGAGTAAATAATGTCGGTTTGTATGCACGGAAGCCCGTACCAGGGGCGGATCCGGAAATTTTTGTAAGGGGTTCAAGATTCAATGGCCAGCATTCGGAGCACAAACCCTCACCAAATGAGATCAAAACTCTTTTTTCAACATATCCCCCCCCCTAATCTTTTTAATGGCTCAACCTGCGCCAAGAATCATAGTTCCTCAAATTTTCATCAAAAGTCACATTTCTTTAGGCAGACAGGCTGAGCAAGTTACTGTAAGCTTTGAATGTTTGAGAATATAGCTACAAAATGTTTGGAAAAAGCACACACATTACACACGACATGAGGTTTGAGACGAAAGAGTGTTCTGAGAAAAGGTTGAGCTCATTAGAGATTTTTGTTCTTGTAAAAATGAACAAAAAACTCAAAATGACAATGCCGCAGTTAATTAACATAGTCAATCCTTTGAATTATGACGCTCTGAGAAAAAAATAACTCACTGAATTAAGCAAAAAAAAAGGTTAACATCGACTCCATGTACTCGGATCTGAAAAATAAATAAATAAATAATATTTAATAATAAATATAGTAAAATTTTTGTCACAGGGAGGTCAGCTGACCCTTTGACCTTCCCCTGAATCCGCCCTTGGCCCATACGTTGTATCCAAGTTCAACCACGCCATCGTCGAGAGAGATTACGCTGGTGTAAGGAACATGTTGGTGGGATCATCAAAATTGGTCTAGAGTGATGTTCTCTGACGAATCTCGTTTCAGTGTGACAAGTGATTCTGGTCGCCAACTACTGTGGAGAAAGCGTGAAACACGTTATGCACAATTTTTTTTTTTTTTTTTTTTTTTTTTTTTTTTTTTTTTTGCGAACGTGATCCGTACGGCCTAGTCTTCATGGTGTGGGCAGGCATCATGCACAATGGCAGAACACAGCTTCACATTTTTGAATAAGAAAGCGATACGTCACGAATGTATTGCACAGATGTTATGCTGGACCATGTTCGTCTTTTTAGGGGGGCTGTCGGTTCAGATTTTCTCTTTACGGACGACGATACACGGCCACACTGGAGCATTGAAGTGTAGGGCCCACTTCAAAGTGAAAACATTCTCTGTATGCAGTGATCTGCTTACTTCCCCGACTTAAATCCAATTGAACTTGCCTGGGAGGCTCTTGATAGACGTAATGCGCGAAGAACCGTCCCTCCCAAAACAATACAAGAACTCAAATCCGCATTGAGAGAGGAGTGGGGAAACATCCCCCAAGCACTCCTCAATAATTAGAGGGGAGTACGGAAAACAGATGTAAATTTTGGATCAGTGTCCGCGGTAATCATACATTATAATAATGTAATCATGTCTCCATCATTCTGACCTTGATCATTTTTTTGGTGTTGTATGAAAATCATCCAAGTAGGATTTTTTTTTATTTTTAAGTTTTTACTTCATTAATGCAGTGATATCTGTATTATTTTGTACTTATAATAAAGGTACATCCTCCCTACTAACTATATATTTCGTTCTGTTTCTTTAATCATTATCTATTCTTAACTATTTCAAAAAACGTAATTGTTCCTTAGCACTTGTCAAGCAGTGTAGTTTGATGCTGCTGCATAGTTTATAACAAGAATGAAAACACAATCGCAAAATATAAAATTGCAAGAATTACTACGAACTAAAATGATTGCTAAAAAATTAAATCAAAACAAATTCATCAAAAAATAAACCCAGTGATTATTCTTTGTTAAACTTCAATCAACTTTGGAAAAAAAAATCTTTTAATAGGATATTTGTGGGACAAAGAGACTCTATTTTTGGCTCAAATATCGGAGAGTTTCCAATCTTAAATTAGTTTCAGCATTTTGTTTGCTTCAGTAAATATCTCTCTTCGAAGAAGGAAATCGAAGAAAATCCTTTTTTGCATAGAAATGTTGTCCAAAAGGTAATAAAATTTAAATTGTCTTTTCTAACACATGGGTGCCAAAACAAAGATTTTTAAGCTCACTTACAAAAGGAGAAATTTGCTGCACAAATTTCATAAATTTCTTATTTGCATTTATCGCAAACTAATTTGCATAGTTGAATTCCGTTGATCTTTTTTACTGCATTTACCTCCCTAAGTTTCACCTGCGAAAAGTTTCTAAAGTAATTTTTCTTTTCTTACTTTCTGTGGTAATTTTGGGTTGCCAGCCATTCCTTCTCTTTTTCGACTATAAAGCTCGAAGTGAATTATAGCCTGTGTAGTGTAAAAATTATAGCTATAGACAACAGCCATATCGCACTTATGCGCATTTTCGGCAGAACACAAGGGAAATGCGATAGCTCTCGTTGCACTCAAATGGTAAATAAACCAAACATAAAGAATTAATCAAAGATACTTAAGGCGCTCTCATGTGCTTCATGTAATGTTTTTTCATTAAGTTTAATCAATTTTTCCGACAAAAAGCTACTGAGAAAAAAGAAAAACAACACTTTCATATTTTTTCATCTGAAAACATTGTATTCAGAAGTGGAGCTTCTCCGGCATGGCTTCAGTGCTATCGTTCTCAATGAAAGCAGTAAAGCTGTCTCTTAGTAACACACGGACTTAATTCTTTAAATGTAGAATGTCAGCAGGTAGGCTGACGTTTTCATGATAAGAGTGCCGAATGTGTGAAAGACAGACGAATAAATGATGAACAAAATTTGCTTGCAACCGCTTGAGCTCGAGACTTCATCTCAAACAAGCAACTTAAAATTCCGCCATTTACAATATTATTTTCGCAAATCCCTTTATATCTTTCACGAACCCCCAGGGGTTCGCGAACCACCGGTAGGGAATCGATGATCCAGACGAACTAGCTACGTCATTTCTTATAAGTTTTGCCTAAGAACCAATTTACCACCATTATTTTGTAAATTATCTGGAATGGATCTGCTTGCTAAGCAGTTAAAGACTACTCGTAAGCATCTTTCAGACGGTATTCCGAGCAATATTTGATAATCCGAAAACCACTGCAATGAAATAATTTATAAATACATAGCACGAAATGTAGTTTGTTTTTACACCTTCTTTTGCATATTATTCCTTACTATAACTTATATAACATTCGGCAGTCGGCAGCCATCTTAACTACAGATAATAAAACGGTTCCTGAAATATCCGGAGTGACCTAAGAGAAACTAATAAATAACAGCTTTCTTTCGACTGATGCAATTTACAAAGCAGTCCATACGATTTATGCTCCAAGCCATCCCATGCATTTTGAGGAAGCCTAAGTACCTCCGAAATAGCTTTTGAAATGCTTTTTCCCTCTCGTCGAAAACGAACACGAAACGTCATCGGAAACAAAATGAAGTGTATTTAGCTGGAGGTAATGCACGGAAATAGTGGGTTTAGACCATAATTGGGCGTTCAAGATAAAAAATAATGTTAGACGATTAACAGAAGATATATTTAAAAGTAGAACTTGTCGAAGTTATTCATTCTAAGATAGATCTATACTTGAGAAACATCTTTTCTCTAGTTTTCGTGTGCTTTTTTTCCAAACTTTGTGGGCAATTGGGGTCGTTCCCGAATATTTTTTTTCTGAAAGAGCATGCTTAAGAATAAAGGATCTGACCATTTTTAAAATAGTTTGACAAAATTTAATATTTTAAAAAAATTATTCTATCGGTGCGCAAATTCAGTTTTTTTTTTTTTTTTTTTTTTTTTTTTTTTTGCACATGACATCACAAATGATGAAATGACATACACTGATGCCATTAGCGAAGAGCGCAATACTTAAATCGTTTCAGAATTATCATAACCTGGAAACGCGGAAAACAGCAAGCGTAAGCATTCAGCGTGCCAGTGGAGATGCCAGAAAGTACATCATTTGAGACGTCATTAAGTCCACGCTTTATTTTCAAAATCAAACATTTTACAAAATTAATTAAAAATTAAGCGTTGAAAAAATAAGTTTTTTTTTCGCTCCACTTTTTTTTTGCTTATTTTATCAATTTCAGTGACTAAATGACAAAAAGTAGTAGTTTTGACTACTGAAAGCAACCCCATTCATCATTTGTTTGTATTCATACAGCGTTTGAGGTTTTACTGATATCATGTAACTTTCTGGAGAGAGTACAAAGCACTTCATATTCAAAAAGTCAAGAAATGTCTTTTAAAGATAATTAAATCCTAAACAATATAAATGTAAGTAGTTTAAATAACCACACTGACTGTTTGATGATAAAACCATAATTTTAATGAGCAGATGGAGTTTCAGCAACCGTTTAGTTCAATTAATTGTAAAATGAGTGTTTTATTATCGATAATCAGCACATGACGATATCGAAAACAAATAATGATCCTTTAAAAGGAAAAATATTGAATGAAAATTTATAAAGTTTACTGACAACTTTTTTACAGAAAATCTTCGTTCAAGAGGGGAAGATTACCGTCAATGAATCGATTCCATGACTCGACTTCGAAGAAATTTTACCCACCAGAGTTTTCTCAGGCACGAAATCAGTTTTAGTGTCTTCTTTTGTCTCAAAACTGTCCAATGCAGAATTGTCAAGGAGCTTGAATCAATACATCATACTGTTAAAAGTCCAAATAAGTTTTCTGCTGTTCACTTACTAATGATTGACATTTATATTTTGTTTTTACATGCTTTGAATATTATTAAACAACGAAATGGGAACATTAACTTGAAAGAGTGCATTTTCAAGTACAATTCCCTATATTTATCATCATAAAACGTCACAGCAGTGACAAATATGAGAATATTCAAAATGACGCAGTTGCTACCATTGAACCGCTAGGTGTATGAATGAACCAGCTAACAAAGTAGTTCATTCATAGAATCTTACAAATATTATTAAAGTTTCAGCTCTTTAAGTAAAATCTTTGTTGATCAAAATTTTTGAACTTGAATGAACCAGGACTTTCATTTGTTCAAAAGAGGCCCCATAAATTTTAGCTAAGAAGTCACATGTTAGAAAATATTAAGTGGTGAGAGAGGTGTGGGGAAAACAGCTATGTGGTGTAAATCATGAGGGGCTTTCATGTTTCTCCTGCGATAAAAAATAGTTTTAAAAAAAAAATAACCTACTATTATTTGTAGTGTTTTTTATCTCCTGTAATAATAATTTTTATTTTACGGTTTCATTTTTTTCTTATTTGAGAATGTGATTCATCGATGGAAACTCAATGGTCCATCCATAGCAACTAGTTCCCATGAATAGACCACATGCTAAAATATTTCTTTTTAATTTATATTCTTTATTGAATACAGTTAACATAAAGGTGAATATTTTTATTAAAGGAGAAATATATTGAGTAATTATTCCTATAGTCAATATTAAGTTTGGGTCTGAACTACTTCCTAAAAAAGGTCAAAAGTGTTATGTGATTCATTGACGGCAACCTTCCCCTATAAATAACTTTCTCATAAATACTCTGAGTTTGATGTTCAGGCGCCTCAGGGAAGTGAGTAATGCAAAATGTGAGGATCGCATTCTGTCAATAGATTCAAGTTGAGAAAAGCTCATAGATTAGCAGTATGGATGCTGCCAGTCTCATTTTTGGTCCCTTTTTTTTCGATCCCCCTCCTCTTATGAGCAAAAAAAAAAACTACGCAGTGCCTATGCAGTACATAGAAAGAAGTCATTTTATCATTTACTTCAGTAATGATTTATAGTTACTTCTAATATATATATATATATATATATATATATATATATATATATTAATTACAATTAATTAAAATTACACAATAGAAAATTGCGAATTGAAATAGAATATTTGCAAGAAAGATTAGAAATTACTCACTTATGTTTAGACAGTCATCATTGATACGTTCAGCTCCCCAACTTCCCTTTAGCCACTTGCGGTGGCTAAATGGCGTGATTGATGATTTTAATTATTTTAACCCTCGACATCCGGCCCCTTAAGATTTCAAGGGGTGAGACACTGGGTGGAATGACTTCTCATGAATGTCCAGCATTCAACCGGTATCAGCATTGAACTGGTAGACATTGCCAGCCAGGAGAAGATAATGTTACAGACGCACACACAGGCAAACGAGCACAGAAATTAATAGTATAGCTGCGTCGCCCGGTGTTGCCCGGGCTACCTTAAAAATGAAAGAGATGTCAAGTTGATGCTTTTGCAATATTCTGATATCAGTTTCGAACACGTTAATGAAATAAATTAATGCGTGTAATGCAGGGTTTGAGCCCTATTGAAATCTTAGTGTGGTAGTTTGTATGGATCTAAGGTTCTAAGGAATCTATAGTATGGGTCATATAAGTTGCCTTCCGAGGGACTGAAGCTTATACGATTACATTCGTTAAAATCTGGATGAGGCAAGCCGGTTTTCATTCCCGATAACGATTATTGGCGTTGTGGTAATCTAAAAATTTATCCGACTACAATCCAAACATGAATGAAATCGTCCAAGATTTTTACCAGAACTTCATTATTAATGATCACCAGATTATATTGACCTTCAATATGATGATGGTAAATGATCCAAACGATCCAAATGATACCAATGATCATGGTAAATGCAGAAGGTACAACTCGGCTGCGCTATGAGTGATATTAACATCCATTACTACTTCATTGAAGAAATATTTATTCAAGCACTTTCTATTGGCATAACTCACCACGAATTAAAACTAATTCGCACATAAAGTAATTGGTAGTTTAGTATTAGCACAAAAACCCTGAGCTAATCAACATAAATCAGTCGATCAAAAGACCTAATTGAACGAAAAGCAATTGCTATTGAAAATGCACGTAAAATATAAAAATATACTCATAAGATAACTAATCTTTCATTCGTTTTCCACGACTAATGAATTTAATTATGCGTATAACTAAATCACTACACTCAAAGACGGTAGCGAAGTTAAATATTTATTTTGTTCCGTCTCTAATTTTCCTTCCGAGATATCATGAAAGTGAAGTTTCCATTGAAGCAATACGTGTCGTTGCATTCATTAGCTGTAATTTTCTTTCGAAAAACAGCGTAATATCGTTTTCATTGATATCATTTTGGTGAATGAAACTAAGCGCCTAGTTTGGTTGAAAGTAGAAAATGAGGGAGTGCTTTCTCGCAAAGCTTCGAAAATTGATTCATCTTCCCAGAAAACCTTCATTCGATGAAAATACTCGGTAGTTTTTTAAGGATAAAGGGTAAAAAGAAAGGGAAACATTCGTACGAGGAGCAGTATATTTGATTTAGCTGTGAAGTTTTTTCAATGCATATTAAGTGGTACTTCGATGTTCATTCAGTTCACTTTCTAAGTTAGGTTAATTTGTGAATCCAAATGACAAAATGTATACGTTTTGTGAAGAACATCTTACATGGTCGTGCTCTGGAACTTGTTTTCCCATTTCATTTTATGTCGAAGTGCAATAAACAAATCATAATCGTTCGGAAGAAAGTTATTTGTAACGATAAAATAAATTACTCAAGCAGTAAGTGCACTATAAAAGTTAAGCAAATATCGTGGATTTTTTTCCCCCAGTTTATAAAAATAAGCGTTATCGAAAACTGATGTAAAAATATTTAAAAAAAAATGCATACTGTTAAAAATTCAGGAAGATTTTCTGGTAATTGTTACTGTAAAATCGCGGACTTACAGCATCGCTGATTTTTACGGTAATTTATACTGGAGAAATCAGGGCCGGATTTGGAAGTGTGGAGGCCCCTAATCAGGGTTCGAAAAGATCATTATATTTTCGAAATTATCCGATGCTTTGATATATATATATATGTATATATGATATATATATGTATATGTATATATGTATATTTTCGATCAGCACTAAAATAGTAAATCATCCTGAAGTTACTGCTATTTGTTTTTTTATACTATTATTATAATAATTTATAGGGGGGGAAAAACGTAAAATTTGATGACCCGTGAAAGTCAGGATATTTTGTAAAAATGTGTTATTGTGGGGGCCCTTTGTTGTGGCGGCCCCGGGGCAGTAGCCCCGCCTGCAATCCCCTAAATCCGGCCCTGGGAGAAATAAGCGATCCCAGTTCCAATTGGTTGCTGTGGCCTACCGAGGAAACCGTAAAATTTTACAGTAACATTTGATTTTTACGGTAATGTTTACTGGCAACATGGATGACAGTAACAGTTACCGTAAATTTTACGGAAAATTTTTTTAACAGTGATCTTATTTTATACATAACCCTCTTTTTCTCGCATAACTAACTGGAGTGCTACATCATCTATGGATCTTACCCCACAATGAGACAACAAACCATTTACAGAGGTGGTAAAAAAATCGCATCACCCGCGCCGCAAAGGAGAGGAATATCACCCCGACTGCATTCAACACACAATCATCCCATATCCCAGATGATTTGGGGATGTATTTCTGATCAAGGAGTTGGTGGGCTTGACTTTGTACAAGGAACAGTAAATTTTCAGGTGTATATTGGCATTTTGGAGGAGAAATTTTTTCCTACTATCCGGGATTACTTTACTTCAGTTCCAAACGTCATTTTCCAGGATGATTCTGCTCCGTGCCATAGGGCAAAACTGGTAAGTAACAATTTAAAAACTTTTATTCTGCCACTAGACTTAAATTGACATTGGGTTAAGGGGTTAAGTAATTTTCTTTCTCTAAAATAACAAGCAGGTTCAGAAATGGAAAAATGAGCATGGGGTCAGCAGTTCGCCTTGGCCCAGAAACAGCCCCGATCTGCGTAAACAATTATCGGATTCCCGCTGTTTCATAAGTTTTGCTGAATTTCACATACATTCATCATTAATTGGTCGACCAAAACTTCTCACATAATCCCATTGTTGTGAAAATGCAAATGTGATGCAATTTTTTTACTAGCACTGTATTTTTTTCATCTGAAGGAATTTCTGTGCAGCCACCAGTATTGATGAAGGTGTTGTAATATTAAATAAATGTATTTTATCTAATAATCACTGGATTCTGTATAAATTCTCGAAGTGTAGGTTCTTCAGATTCACTATTGTGTTAAGTACACTGAGAAAAGAGTGCTTTAACAAGTGATCTAACCAGTTGTAATATCTCAATACGTTCTCTACCGCGTTAAAACCGACATTTTAAGCAAGTGACTACATGTTTAAAAACTCTGTAGAACGTTACACCATTTACACTGAATAAGGAAAAAAATGGCAATATGGGGGACAAGTTGTTACATTATAATTTGTTAGCGAAAGTAAAGACTTGTCCCGAAACTGACGAAAGAAAAGGGATCTGTAAGCTACAATCTATGAAAAATGCTATTTTAACAGATTTACCTGCAAAAAGTGTTTGATATTGAAATTGCTAAAATGGCAAACATTGAAGAAAAAACTATCACTTACAAAAAGAAAGAAAGGGAGGAAAGGAAACCAAAGTATTGATAGTCAAAAAAAGTAACAAATATATATTATATAAATAAATTCACAAAACTTATTATTATTAATCAAAATAGTTAGTATTGGTATAGCTTACTCCGCTCGGTGTAGCATAACCCACTGTGGGGCAAGTTGCTACAAACTACATGAATGAATGTAACATTTCATAGATAAATTAATATTAATTAATCCTTTTTAAACATATAGTGTGTGTGTGTGTCAAAAAAAAAAAAACCATGTTTCAAAAAAACATCCGCAGTAACAACTTTATCCAAAAGGAATGGATTAAAATGCACCATCCAAAAATTGAAAAGTTTTAAAGTGTTATTTGTCTTTTGATAAACTTTAACTTTAAAAGCTGTGAAAACTTTCAAAAATTTCACTATTAATAACGCTAATTAGTGGCTATAAGTTATTAAAGAAAATTCATGCGTGTCAATTTTTAAGTTATGTTTTATTTCGTGCATTTTCAGTCTCCCTCCGCCTGTAAAAAAAAGAAAAAAGAAAATACATACAATAATTAATAATTTAGCTTATCAATTTTGCCAATGGTATTTAATTAAGAGAAATAATTAATTTGCCGCAGAAATAAAAGTTTAAGTAATAACTCATACATGGATAAATTAATACGATAAATCTTCTGACAGTGAGTTTTAAACAGCAAGGGCAGAGATTTACAAATGTTATGTATAAAATAAAACTTTTCGAAGGAATTTAATGCAGTAGAAAGAATTTAAAGAGTTTTGCTTGGAGAAATTCATTTAACAATAGGCAAGAGAAAATAAAATTTCTACCGTTGTATTATTTTTCAAACTATCTTTAGTTTGGTATAAGTCTTTAAACTTAGTTATTTACTTTGATTTGAAATCTTTAAATTGTGTTTGGTAATCAATAGTTTTGCTTTAATTTTTTGAGTCTTTTGACAAGTAAACCACACATGTTTCACATAGAAGTCAAGTAGACTCCTGTAGCTCTATCGAAAACAATGACATAAAAACTTGGTTTGCTTCAAATTTTGTGTAATTTGACACGCAAGCATGGTTCACACAGAGGTTACCACTTGTAGTTCTATCGAAACCAAATGACATGAAACTTGTTTTACTTTTAAATTTTGGATCGCTTGACAAGTAAATCACACATGGCTCACACAGAAGTCATTCGACACACATGTGGCTCTATTGAAAATAATGACATAAAAACTTATTTTACTTCAAATTTTGCGTAGTTTGACACGCAAACATGGCTCACACAGAAGTTACATAAACACTTGTTGCTCTATCAAGAAAGAAATGACATAAAAGCTTGTTTAACTTTAAAATTTTGGCTGGTTCGCACGTTTTGCCGACATGTTTTCTGTAGGAACCAATCACGACTCACACAGGTCTGATTCTATCGAAACCAATGACATTATAAGCTTTAATATTAAAAACAAAATTAAGCAATATTAGAACCAGTCCGACGAATCCTGGAAAAGATCACTCGGGCAAATAACAAAAAATGCCTCGGTGATAGGGGCAGGTACAGGACTAATTTTTAGGAAAGCTTGTGTACAATACTACCATGAGAAGGTAAACAGCAGTATCTTCAGATTTTTTTTTTTTTTATATGTTTTAATTTTGTCCTCTACAAAGTTAAAGGGTCGTTTCTTTCAGTCAAAACGTAACTGAAGTTGATAGAATGAGCAAAAAAAACAAAAAAAACATGGACCCAGAACTACTTTCATTTTCCCAACAGTTATTTTTTAATTAATTTTTTTAAACGTCCGATTTTTCAAACAAGTCGTGGTCTTTATGACGTCATAAATGATAAACTTAGGCGCGTATTCCACTGGCGCACTGAATGCTCATGTTTGCTGTCTACCGCGTTTCCTTGTTATGATAATTCAGAGAGCGAATTAAATATTGCGCTCTACCGAGACCCACGTGATAACAGGCCAGACAACTCCCCTCCCCCCCGCTTCGTTACGCCACCAGTAGTCGATCTTTGAACTTGGCGCGAAACTTAAAAACAGTGCAGTTTACCAGTAGTGTTGCTTGCTCTGGTTGATATAGATGAAATAGGAAATATGTAACTTCGGATGCACATTTTTGAATACAATTCTGTTGGATTTATCTCTTCCTTCCCACGTACCGGAATGTAGAGGCAATTAAAAAATATATGTATAATATAAGTCTTAAGTATCTGCTGAGTGAAAAGTGAGTCAGGAGTTCCGCTGCCGAACAACCTGCATGTAAAGCAAAAAGCTGGACGCCTCATGGAATAAATTTTAAAGTTCGGAGGTAAGTACTCTTTTCTCAGATAAACAAATTTACATTTTATGCAGTTAAGATTTCTTAAGTTTTCCTCCATTACACAAACAATTGTCAGTTTCCTTTCCGATATCTTTGTCTGTAATTTGTAATTTCAGCATACTGCTTTAATATTTGAAACGGTTAACTTGCAACTTTTTATTTCTTTATTTTTTCAACTTTGAACACGCATTTATTCGAAATGGATTTTCCAAACTAACAATATACATATGTCAAAATTTTCTGCGAATATACTTGTTGCTATCAGAAGCGTAACTTGGTGTTGATATTCAGTAAAAATGTAAACAAGTTTATTGAAACAGGCTTTTAACTGAACTAATCTTATATTTTCGGTTTCGATTAAATTGTTTTATACGCTAGCATGTGTTATTTTGATCAAAAAACATTCCTTGATGGGTTTCCGTAGTTCTGAGATAAAAGATTAGATTTGAACGCCGGAGGTCGTGGGTTCGATACTTAAACATTTCCCCCCAACTACGCCCCTGCAATGTTATTCAAACAAGCTGGTTCTGTGCGTAAATTAAAAAATATATATATGGTTTTTTTTTCACTGTTGTCTTTAGGTTTTATGATATTTATGCACACATTGTGGTTAAGTTAACGGTATTCATAATTTCTGGGCTTGCGAAAGATTAATTTTGAGCAGTGGATACACAACGTGTTTTTGCCAAATGCTCTATGCTTGTTTGTTTATGCTTAAAAAGGGCAAAATGTCTTGAACTACATATTTTTTGAACTCCTTGGGTTTTCTGTTAATAAGCTTTCAGGAACTCTGAAACTGTAACATAAATTGAATTAAAGGGCTGTCTATAAAGTATGTTACAAACTTTTGAACAAATCCCCCCCCCCCTCCTCCTTGTTACATGTAACGCTGTTCAACATGAGCATATTGTTATAAACAACGCGTGATGTCACACTTCTTGTTATCCCCTCCCTTCCCCCTGTCACAAAACTGTCACATTGATTTCCTAAAAGAGCATACTTAGCAAAATGTTGATCTAAATTTAACATATATGAGGTTTTAAGTATTAAAGAAAGTTGCTAAAATGGTCATTCAATGAAAAGTTTTTTGAAAAATATTACTTTGTCATCAATTAATGCTTTTTAAAATAATTTTTCAAAAGCCTAAAATGATGAACAATTAAAGCCCCCCCCCCACACACACAAGAATCATTAGCAGCAGAAAAAGCTAAAAATGGGAGAGTAGCCGAATTCCAAAAAAAAAAAGGCTGCTTAGATATTGAATACATTTTTTGATATACAACATACAGTATTCATGATGTATCATTCATTCTTTAATTAACGTTTTTCAAGTTGAATTCCTGTGTAATTTTTCGAGAGTGCCCACCGAAGGGGGGGGGGGGGTCGGAATCATAGTCTCATAGTAATGATAGCTTTTCAACGGCTATAGTTATAAATAACTGTGCCCTTGAAATTTTAAGGGAGATGGAGATGTTTTGGTTTTTTTTTTTTTTTTTTTGAAGGTTTCATAATTGAAGGGGGTAGGGCACCGTCTACTTTGGGGATGGCACCCAAGCATTCACGTCTTTTTAAAAGCATAAATTTGCTCAGCTAAGTTAACATTAATAATCTGGTATTATGTACTTTAATTTGATGTTATGTCTTTGAAACATATTGCAGTCCTGTTTCCCGTTTACTTAAGTAAAAATGTTTATTTATTTTTTAAAATTTCATTTAATTCTTATTCAAATACAATAGTAATATTATTTTTTGTTTTGATGTAATTGTAAAATGAAAGTTCATTTATTTATTTGAATACTTCTTAAGACTTAATGTTTCAATACAATATACGAGTACTTAAAATGCGATTAGTTAAAAAACAATTTCTAATGAAAAATAAAACTGTTTATTTATCACTTTGTTTTAACATGATTGTAAAATAAAATCGTGTTTAGTTATTTGAATACTTTGTAAGACTATGAATTAAGCTCAGTGTATTTTTTAATGTATGATTATCGGTTCCTTTTTATGTTTTCAAATGAAAAAGTAGAACTTGTAATGCTACTTGAATAACAGAAGACAATAATAAATAAACCAAATAGTTTTATTTAACCAAAATATTAATCGAAGTGCTCCCTTCCCAATATCATTGTGGATCGACAAACGATGACGTCATTTGCTAGTTGGATGGCCTTTTTATCTCGAAGGCCTCGGCTCTACGCTTGCTATCAACCTTATCGTTGCCACTACATATGAGTAAAGAAGTGAACAAAATGTGGCGCTCTGTGCAAATAGAAACAGTGAATGGCAGTTCATCATTTGCGATTTCATGCGCAGAAGCGTAAAAAATAAAATTGAGTCTGCGCACCGATTTAAATATTTTTTTAAACGTAGAAAACTTTGTCAAATTATTTTAAAATGGTCAAATCCTATGTTTTTAAGCATGTTCTCTCATTAAAAAAATACTTTTAAAATTTCGGAAACGACCCCATTCCAACATTTTATTATTGTTTGTACGGAATCTACTACGCGTTTCTTCAAGTAATTGAAAAAAAAAATCATTTTTGTAGGTACTGCCGTTTACCTTCTCACGTTAGAACGGTATTGTCTTAGGCATTCAAATTTTCTGAAGCCACACGTTTTCTTCATAAAGTGTTTGAACATAATGTATTGGTATAGCATCCTATGTATGTAAGTATTAAGTCAAAGGTAACTCGAGAGAGTGGGGTTACTGCACAAAAACTATTGGAAATTTTTAAATAGGGGATTTTATTTTAAGGGGGGAGAAGTGAGGGGATAGTCATGTGGAGGATTTTGTAGCTTCTGGGGGGGGGGATGGCTCTTAAAAATACTTGATACAGCACTAGTTAAAATTGTTTTAATTTTTCGATTAAGCGATAATCTAATTACTTAGACATATTGCAAAAAAAGCAGTTTAAAGTGATCTGGTTAATTGATTTACTAACCTGTTCTAGATCAATATCCTAGCAAAAGAATTTTTTTCAACTGTCTGAGGCGTAGATTGAAAAACCCAAAAATATTCTGAAAGAAAAACCAACATCATATTAATCGTAGACTCTTAAATCGGCTGCGAGATATACTTATAAATAAGATGTCAAACGAAAATCCTACAAATACATGCTTCCTGTGGACTATATCCCATAAAATACGGTACAAATCTTCGGACGCTGCAATTTACATTTTTGTTCTTAAAAATTAAGGTCCATATCAATGAACAGTCATCAGGCCGCGACATACGTCGCAGTGTCGCACTATTTCTGCTACCGGGTACGTAGTTAAAAGTGAAAATGAATGTAAAAATTAGTTATGTGTGTGAAATTTATTTTGAGTGCGACCCAAAGTTTCTTTCAATTCATTTAACGCATTTGTAGAGAAAGAATCTCTTTTTTTTCCTGTTTTAAAGGAATCTTTTTTTCTGCTTTAAAGGAGAATCCCCCCCCCCCCCTGCTTTTTTCCCCTGCTTTGAAGAATTTTTTTTTTCTGCTTTAAAGAAATTAAAGCAAGCAAATGGTGATATGAGCTATTAGTAAAAGCGTGAAATCCGAAAAATATTATCCTATCGCTATACGTGATTGCGAAAAAAGAAATTTTGAACACCAGAAGTCAAAATATATATATATATATATATATATATATATATATATTATATATAAGTCTGAGAATCTCTAATTCGGTTTGCAGTATAGATAACTCCATACCAGGTTTAACTTGATAAGAATATCCACTGGAAATATCCATAATGATTGAACTAAAAAAAACAGTTATAACAGGTGTGCTTGACAAACAATGAGAAAAATGTTTACAGAGAAAAGTGAACTTCTTGAGACACATCTTTCTCTCTTAGAACGCAACGTTCCATTTTAGGGTGACATTTTTATTTTACTCAGCTACATTTGTTTTCAATTTAATTCATGCACTATATATAAACACCGTTTCTATGTAATAAAATAAATGATTTTTACCTCGGACTATTTTTGTACCTTAAAAAATTTGCAACATAAAATACTGTTTCTCAGAAAATCTGTCAGCTGTTCCAGGTTACTGTCATCAAAAGTCTACATGCGAATAGCAAAATATTTATCTGTTTGTATTTTATCTCTTCGCCTGGATGGACAGCCCTGGAGGGTATTTCTTATCACAATATTTTGGTCTGTAAGAATCTGAAGTTGGTTTCCCAAAAAATCAAAAAAAAAAAGAAAGAATCTTTTATGATAGCTTCATACTAGAGAGCTTCTTCGCTTGCAACATTTTTTTTTTTTTACTACATAGGTTGCAGTTTAGCTCTCAACTGGAAATTTGTTCTTTTTACATTTTTTTTTTTTTTTTTTGCTTGAAACAGTCCAGTAATAATATTTTTCTCATCTCTTTATTACTATTGAAACTTAACATATGTATTTTGCACTAAATGTATTATTATGATTAGTTGATTACAGGTGTAAGCAATATAATTCTGGGTTTTACAAACAAATACACACACAAATATATATTTTTTATATAAAATCGTTATTTTTTTCCAAAAATCTCACTCACAAGAAGAAGCTTGTAACTTGAAATTTTGACGTCTACCACGTTATTATTATTATTTTTTTTTAAGTGTGTGCCAGAATAAGCTTTAAACTTTTAACTAACTGTAAAAGTTGCTCAAAAAATAAAATTACGTAACAACAATTTTTAAAAAAGAAAAAAAAAATACAGAAAATTTTGTTTAAGTATAATAATTTGGCCACCCTCTGTATAGTTATGAAGTTTCGTTCTATTTCATTTCGAAGTTTAACACGTTACATTTGCGATACCACGAAAAAGTCATTAACTAAAAATTTGCACCGATGGCTGTGTGCGATAAATCGCACAACTAGTTCAAAACCGCTTTAAGTGCAAGTTTGAATTTTTGATTTTATGGAGATATTGCAGTGTGATAACATGGTAGACCTGGAAACACAATACAACTAAACTTAACAATTATACAATATTTACACTCCAATTATACCAACTGAAACTTGTCAAACAGCTTCTTTTGACCTAGATGATCCGCAAACAATGACTTTCAGTACGGAACGTACATAGTCCATACTGTATTAATGTGCAGCACTTGTAAGTACTGTTAGCATGAAAAGCGTTACCTTTCTATTTGATTAACTTGAATCTCCTTTACTTTAAAAATAGTTGTTTTTCTCTCATTTTCAACATATGCGTACAGTTAATGAATCAAAATAGACTTTTTGAAAAAATCTAATTATCCGCAGTTTTGAATTGATTCGGATAATTGGACTTCTACTACCTATAGATATTAAACTTTTAATCAGGTTAAGATAAGTGCTCTGATTCTACACCTAAAGAGGAAAACGTCTTCCAAAAATAAAGATAATACAGTCGAGCGCGCTTAATGGAATAACCAATTTGCACAAAAAATATTCTAATAAGCGGGATATTCCATTATCCGGGATCAAAATGACTAATTTTAATGATTTGGTACATTGAAAATTTGTAACATTAAGCGGGATAATCTTTTAACCGGTATTCCAATAAGCGGGCTCGACTGCAGTACTTTTTACCTAGCTAGTTGCCCCCCCCCCCCCAAAAAAAAAATACTTCTTTTTAGGGGCTTTCTGAAGTGCTGGCCAAATTATTAGACTAAAGAGTTTTTTTTTGTACACTATTTGTACTAAAATACTATTTATTTTACTGTTAAAGTACAGTACATACTGTATACTGATTATTACGTTATTTTAGCATAATTTAATGTTTGCAGGTGGCAGCACTGTCTGCCTTGTTTATGTTCTTTGTTTATCTACCTACCAGGAACATAACCTCACTCAACTTAAACAGTTCACTAGTTCTTTTTATTAGTGCGTTCTATTATATTGAAAGATAGTTTTAGGTAATTAGTAAGTATGTGTATGTAAGTATGTATAATAGTGAGTAAACAATTTTTTGCCTCCTTTTTTAAAAAGTTTAGATATGGTGTAAACCTTGTAAAAAGTATGCCAAAAAGACTTAAAATGCTTATCAAGAACAACGGAATGCATACTAAATACTAGATAATTATTTCACTGTTCGTTAATATGTCTATAGTTATGTAATCAATAATGAATTTGCTTTTAAAACAGTCTTAGTCTAATAATTTGGCCAGCACTGTATCTAGGGGAAAAATCTTGATCATCTTTATTTTTGGTTAGTTAGTAGTTATGTTAGTTAGTAGTTATCTGCTTCTCTATACCCACTATAGGTGCACTTACCTTAGTTCTATTTCATTTTAAAGTCCAACATGTTAAAACAGCAATATTATCATAAAATCAAAATCCCAAAAAATTGCGCTTATAACGGTATTAAACTAAATGTATGATACATACACAAATATTTCAAGCGTAATAAATAACAATTCTTCAGTTTCCTTTAATGTATTTTATCATCACAATATGGTTTTTCTAGCTTGATTTTGTTATTTCAAAAACACACCGATATCAAATTTTCTAAAGCAAACATATATGCATGTAACCTGTCAAGATTTTCATTTTGATCATGCAGGCGATAGTTACAGTCGAATGTCTGGAAACATTTCCGGAACATGTTTGAATTTCAAATTTTACTAGAAGAATTTGCTTATGCATTCATAGCTGTTGTTCGTGCTTGTATTTTTCGCCTTCCGTGAAGAATGCATTTTTTAGAGTAAATTTTCTTGCAGAGTTTTCTTCGCGTTCTTAATACATTTCAGGAAAGATGCAAAGTAGTAGAGTCCTGTTATGAAAGGAACACACTTTCAATTTTAATGTGATGTTTTTTTTTTCAATATTTATAATGACGACTGGAACTAAAAAGAAATTTACAAAATATGCCTAAGTTCAGTTTACACAACGAGTTAAATTTCAAAAGTTAAGTCAAAGTCTTTTAATTTTTAGCTAGTTTTTCATTTTTAAGTCAATGAGAAGAAAAATAGAAAAAAAGAAAGATAAAAATAAGTAAAAAGAGGAAAGATATACTCATTGCTCATAAAATTGTTGGTAAAAAAATCATAATAAATTAACCACATTAAAAAATAAAAATAAAAACCAGTTGTAATGTATCACTCCAACAAAAAGCTTTTGTATTTGCATAGTAGCTTCTGCTTTAGTAAAGGCTATGTGGTTTATCAAAAATGTTAAGGTAGCTATGTGGATATCCTGCCAGCAAAGAGGATAGGGGAAGGTTGCCGTCAATGAACTACGTAACACTTTTGACCATTTTTAGGAAGTAGTTCAGAATCAAACTTAATATTGACGATAGGAATAATTACTCAGTATATTTCTCCTTTAATAAAAATATTCGCTTTTATGTTAATTGTATTCAATAAAGAATAAAAATTAAAAAGAAATATTTTAGTATGTGGTCCATTTATAATGGGAACCAGTTGCTATGAATAGACTATTGATTTTCCATCGATGAATCACATTCTCAAATAACACGAGCTGATGTGTGCATCACATGACTTCCTTTTCCTCCAACTTAATGTCATTTCCCCATTACTGGCAATTTTGATGTGATTTAATAGTCTACTCTCTGAATATCACCAACAGTGGCCAAATTGAAACAGATTTTAAAAAAAAATCGCCAGACAAAACTTGCTGATCAAAAGACTGGCGATATATCGCCAAGTTTCCGCTAAATTATAGCACCACTTGAGTTTACATCGAAATTAACAATGATTTCCCCCCCCCCCAAAAAAAAGGGGCAAAAGACCCTTTTGTGCACAACTAGACCCTACTAGGAGTCTGCGTACCAGATTTCAACTTTCTAGGACATTCCGTTCTTGAGTTATACGACATGCATACGCACATACGCCTATCCGCACATACAATCGTACATACAGACGTCACGAGAAAATTCGTTGAAATTAACTCGGGAATCGTCATTATGGATATTTCGCGTGTCTATACGTTCTTAGGCACTTATCCACATGTGGTCGAGTGGGAAAAAAAAACTCAATATTCATTCGGGGGTGAATAAAATGGAAATTAAGATCGATTTTTGAGTGAAATTTTTTTCGCGAATACAATACTTCTTTTTTTTGTAAAAGGAAGTAAAAAATGAAACTGTAAAATATAAATTATTATTACAGGAGATAAAAAAAACACTACAAATAATAGTAAGCTATTCAAAAAGAATTTTTTTTTTTAAGACTATTTTTTATCACAGGAGAAACATGAAAGCCCCTCATGACTCACAGAGCCCGATCGTTCTGATAGTGGACATATAGGGCACAGTTCTATTTCAGGGCCTTCCTAAGACCTGGCTAAGATTTTTGAGAACACTGGGCATGAAATTCATATTGTGCCCCCCCCCCCCCCCATTCCTGCTTATTCTGTACTATAATTAAGCTATAAAATATTTCGATACTTGCGCATTAACACAACCATGCTTAATTTGGTGGTACTTCATATCACAATATAGTATTATACATTTATAAAAGTAGAAGAGATATAGTATACGATAATTGTATAAGATGTGGTTAAACTTTGCCCGCTGCAAATAAACCGTAAATATCAGAGTTATCCATAATGATGTAACTTTTAACCAGTAACCTTTTTTAACAGTAAATACAGAGTAAACTTGGAGTGGTTTTAGGATTTGCAAATAAATCAAGTTTTTAAGAGGAATTTTTATCAACAAAAGGGAGATTATTTCCTTGTCTTAGCATTTGCAAAAATATCAGTGATATCATTGTACTCTAGTTTCTGAGTGAAATCATTGTTTATTTTGAATTAGCATGATAAATTATGGGGATTTTGGGCCACCCTGAAATCTAGGAGGAGGGTCCTGTGCCCCGCATGCCCCTGCGGTAATCAGGCTCTGATGACTCACACTACATAGCTGTTTTCACCTCACCTCGCTCACCACTTGATATTGTCTAACATGTGACTTACTCTTCTTAGCTAAAATTTATGGGGCCTCTTTTGAACAAATGAAAGTCCTGTTTCATCCAAATTCAAAAGTTTTGATCAACAAAGATTTTACTTTACGACAAAGATTTTTCTATAGCACGTTGTCCTTTAGTTATCCACTAGCTTTGTTTTACTTATTTTGGTATTTTTCTCGAAAAACAAACGTGCTTAAAACTGTATTAAAATTTGCTTTAACAAATACTGAATCGACTAACACAAGTTTTTAAGTTGAAAATATAATAACTGAGGGGAGTTTCCAAAACTTATTTTTAAAATATTTTTTCATCATTATCACACTTATTTAATAAGATTGATCAATTATTAAAGATAATTGAGCTGAAACTTTAATAATATTTGTAAGATTCCATGAATGAACCACTTTGTTCGCTGGTTCATTCATACGAACACCTAGCGGTTCAATTCTAGCAGTTGCGTCATTTCGAATGTTCTCATATTTGTCACTGCTGTGACGATTTATGATGAAACTTTAAACATAGAGAATTGTACTTGAAAATGCACTCGTTCAAGCCAATGTTCTCATTTAGTTGTTTAGTAATATTCAAAGCATGTAAAAACAAAATATAAATATCAATCATCAATAAGTGAACAGTAGAAAACTTGTTTGAACTTTTAACATTAAGATGCATTGATTCAAGCTCCTTCAAAATTCTGCTTTGGACAGTTTTGACACAAAAGAGGACACTAAAACTGATGTCGTGCCTGAGAAAACTCTGGTGGGGAAAATATCTTCAAAGTCCAGTCATGGAACCGGTTCATTGACGGCAACCTTCCCCTATATATCTACCCCATATTTCATCTGTTGACATAGTTATTGTACCATCAGAGAATATTTATGTACCATCATTACCCCCCATTTGCTATGGAGTTGGCATGCAGCCAATTAAAACGAGTCTATCTGATTGAGGGGAAAAGGGAAAATTTTTGATGTACTGGTTTCGCTCATTTCAAAATGACTCTGCTTCATAGCTGACACACATCTGTAACCGAAAACTAACACCCCCGCAAACTAATAGATGCTTCTATTTCTGCCAGTAAACCGGATGCTCAACTTTCTATTTCATCTGTCGTAAGACTGTATTGTATACGTCATAGTTGCACCGACAAATTACGGTCATCTGGGTGAAAATTAACTTTTTAATTATGTGTAAATGATAACCAATGTGTACGTGATTAGAAACAGGAGGGAGTGTTATTAAATTATGCGAAACAGAAGACAAGCGATGAAAGTTTGTAATGAAGGGTTCGTTGTTATCGCTACGAGTATGAATCGGCACAGAAGTGCTTCTTAAAATGTGGATTTAAATGACAATAATTGTCATTAGAAACTGCACCACTTCTGAAATCAAGATTAATTTTTTCAAAGATTACTTCACACGGTTACTATAGAGGAAAACCTGTTCTGCAGTCCAGCCACGAAATGGAAGCCTCTACCTGGCAGGAAGGCAACAAGAAGTCATTCATGTTAAAGACAAATTGGTATAAAGAATGCGTCGCACTCTGTTCTCGTTTTGTTTTGCTTTGTAATTTATTTTTGACCGATTTTTAAAGAGCTATTTCGACATACATGATGTTAAAATTGTATTTATGTGTTTGTTTTCATTTAGCTTTCTTACTTATTTTTCCCCCTTTTACTTTTAAAGTAGGCGATATGTGGATAAAATTTAAACTTAAATTTTTACCGATCGTCTGTTACTTAATAAAAAGAAAAGTAATTAAAAGAATAGTTCTTCAAGTATGAATGATGTAAATTTGTTTTTGTTGTGCTTTTGTAAATATAACGTATTGTTCTAACGCACGGATACAGAAGCATTATAGGGAAAGGTTGCCGTCAATGAACGACTTAACAGTTATCGTTTCTTTTAGAAAGGAAATCCAACTCAAATTTCACATTAATTATAGGAATAATTTCTTAGTATGATTCTCTATTAATAGTAATATTCATTTTCATGATATAGATTTATTTTCTAAAATGTTTTATTTCCGGATAAGAGGAACATAAAAAAAAATAACAGCACTCACACAACACACAGCTGTTGTTATCCCACCTAGTTCTTCACCACTTGATATTTTCCCAACCTGTGCAACACTGTTCTTAGCTAATATCTTTTCAACCTTTTTTGAACAGTTGAGAATTTTGTTAAATCAATTTTGAAAAATTTCGTTCGACGAAAGATTGCACTTGCTCTCTAAAATGTCAGAGAACTTATTGACCATTTTCTGAAACAAGAAGCTTAAGTCTCGAAACTACCAGAAAATATAGTACTAACAAACTTTTTGTCTTAATTAAATCTGAGGGACATGTTATTTTTCTCAGCCTCTTGAAGGGCCAATTCTCCCAATTTTTCGGAAGTTATTCCAAAAATGTCTTCTCTAGTTTCAAAATATGATTCACTAATCATATTCCTATTTCGCAGGGCTAATTTGTTAAATTTCTAATAAATGACTAAGGCAGCAAAAAACCGGTTTTTATCTTCAATGTGACTGTTTTAAGTCGGTTTTCGAACCCTATATTGTCGGCAGTCTTCGTTAAGGTCCTAGGTTCATACCACCATTTCTGTAAGCTACTCTAGCACGCTACATGCTCTCACTTGTCCGCTGGCCATATTTAACTATTTTTTGCATTTTTTCCCGAACAGCAAAAGTATTTGAAACTAAATTATTGTGTTTTAAATTTTCAAGCAATTTTATATAAAAAAACTTGACTTGAAATTATAAGAAAGCATGACAGTTTTCATGAATTACTGAGATTATTTTTTTTAGTTTAATATTTTTTTTGAAACAATTGAGCAATTTTCAAAGGTAATTGAGCTGAAGTGACAACAATATTTGATATTTTCCATGAATGAACCACTTTTTTCAGGTGGTCCATTCGTGAAAACCAAGGCTTCACTCGATGCGTGTCTTATCAGGCTCAGTCATTTCTCAAAAGATCAAAGGCTCCGCCTTGCCCGTAAGATGGCGCTGTAGTATAACCGGGGGAAATCATTTGTTTACATTAGTTAACGTATTATTTCTGCTGTAAAAAGTGATGTTTTTTCAGTCTTTAACGTAAAATTTCATTGATATGGTTAACCGATGTGTAGTAGTGTAGTACAGGGTGAATTGATGTCGGAACGGCGTACCAGGTTTGTTTTTCAAGGAAAATAAATTCCCTTTTCAGGTAAAGCTGATCCCAACTCAGTATTCAACTATTTCTCATTGGCGTTCACTTCTGGTAAAATGCATCCCTGAAGCACAGGGAACTCCAAAGCATTTTGAGCCTTAGTCTCACTTTTAGTAAGTCGACCCCAGGGATTACGTATAAATTTTTTGAGACATTTAATGTGAGTTGATATCGAGAAGGGTTCGAACATTACTCTTCCTCTAAATTAAAAAAAATATATCTGAGAAGGAAACCTTGTTGTTTATAAATTATATAGTATTTTACTGCATATTTAAAGGAGGTATTTAATGGCGCAATCGTCAAGATTTCGACAATAATTGTTTTATTTTCACAATTGTACATATTTGCTCTTTTGATACTATTTAGTTACAGTTACGTCGCTCAGCTTGGTGAATTTTCTCTTTACCTTTACTTGGCGAAAACTGAAAAATTGCACTTACATCATCGTCGGCGAAAATTAAAAAATATGGCTTACAATGTGGCATGTTTGCTTCTTTTTCTAATTTTACAAAATTTACATACTTTCAATTTTTACTTATGGCAAGGTTTATTTATTCTGCTGATTATGTCACATAATATTGGAGAATAGAAATTGATTTAGCGAAATATTTTAACGAGATTTCTCATATTATTTTAACATCTCGTTTTTTATTTGGCGAATTATTTTACTTTGTTTTGATTAAAAATCCGCGAAAAAAACAAATGAACATACTACTTGGAAAAATAAATAAATTCGATAATTGAAAGCATTTAAAGTTTTATTACATATAATTTTACTACCTATATATTTATTAAAAATTTCAATAATCATCTCAGTAAATGAAACCACCCACGAAACGACACTAAAAGTTTCAGTAAAATATAAAAAATAATCCGCTGAACAAACTATATTTGACAACAATAAAAACTTCATTTTATTGAAACCAAAAAACCGAATACGGGGACAACAAATAAAATGAAAAATAATCGCCAAGAGTTGAAATGCATCGTGACGCACATATATGAAATTCTTTGGCGTCACAAAATTTGACAGCATTATATTTCTTGCCATTTAATATTCACATTAAAATCATGGGGGAATTATCGAGTCGCGGAACATGTGAAATTGGCGAAAACTTTTTCTATTGCTAAAATTGCTGTCGCCAATGTTTGTTCTTTTGATACTTTGATGGAACTTTTATTGTTTTTAAATTAATTAATACATTTATCTGACGAATTATTTTACACTTTAATGGATCCCTGGCTGAAAACAGTAACATGGTTGCTTCCTAATACTGTTTAGTTTTGATTTGGCGAATTACGAAACAGCTTAATTTAATTTCCCTTTTTTTTTTTTTTTTTTTTTTTCATTTTAATGTAACTTTTTATGCTACTTAAAGGCTTTTTTTAAATTTGATCTTTAACAAATAATTTAAAAATTTGTGGAACTTTTAATGTTTTTTTGTGCAATAATGTATTTATGTGGCGAAGTTTCTCCCCTTTAAATTTCCTCACAATGCGTAAACATTGGAACACCGTTTACCTTTTTAACAGGCTTGTTTTTATTTTTTTAACTGTTATTATTATTTTTATTTATTTATTTTTTCAGCCAGCAAAAGTTTTGTTCAAAAAAAAAGAAGGATTTTTTGTGATTATTTTTTTTAAAGGCTGGAATGTATAGGTATATAAAAATCTTTAAATGAATAACTGCCATGTTTTCCTTTTTTGAAATTTTTATTGGCATGTTTTTTCGGGTGAATTCATTATTGTTTCAATGTACTTTTAAATGATTTAAATTTCTTGTTTTTTAACATACAACGTACTCCTTTATGATATAAATTGTAATTTATAATGATCGATACTAACGATCAGTTTTATGGCAAAATTTTTATTTGATATCTTTTCTACTTCCTTTTCTTTAGAAAAATTGTATCTCTATACATTTTTTGTGCATTTTAATAGTTATTGTAAAAAAACTAAAGATATCAAATTGAGCTATTCACCATTTTGAGAATATGTTTTTAAAAAATAACTGATTTTGAATTAAACCTTAAAGTATAAGAAAAAAAAATACTAAAAGCTCTCTGAATGTTTCCATAAATATATTTATCAACTAACAAAAATATCCGGCGTTGCCTGGGTTAGTAATAATTATGAGAAACAATCGCTACTTTCATTTGTTTTCTGTTTTAACTGATAAATATATTTATCAGTTGTGCTTGATGAAGCATATGTAATTAATTTTTGCATAATAAAACCAAAAAAATACTTTTTCTTGATGCGAATTATTAAGCTTAGTTCATACGTTTAATAGACAGTATGGTTTCGTCCATAAGATGTAATGTTTAATTATATAATATTACGCATTATTTCATTCAGAGCCAATTTTCCAATGTTTGTTTTTTATTAATTGGAAGCCGAAATTACCTCGCCCCTCTCCCCCCCCCCTCCAAAAAAAAAAAGAAAAAATAACAGTATTTCCAAAACATTTATTCACATACGTTTTCGAACAGAAAACTTCTTTTTAAGCTCGTTTGAAATTGTTATTCAATGCATAAATTGCAATAAATGCTCACTCCTATTTATATTTATTGAAGGTTTGCAGTTACATTACTCAAATAATTTTGAAAATGCTTATTGCGAAAAGTTGCAACAATTAATCACAACATTTTTTCATACACGGAATTTACATTGATTTGTTTTCCTCAGCTTATATTCATCTGATTTTGTTTCCAAACTTAATTTTTCTTGAAAAAAAGTTTCATATTTTTTCACTTTTTGCCTAAAATATCTTTTCAAACACTTTTCCTCAGGAAGAAGAAAAACGCTTTTAAATTAACTCAAATACTTTTGAACTCAATTTTGAATAACTATTCTCTTTAAGAGTAATCCTATCTGTTGTTTATATAGTTAAAAGTTGCCACAAAATCCACCAGATGTCACTGGAGTCTGACCAGATTTTTTGTTTGATTGTTTGGTTTCATACTACAACTTTTATTCGCAACTCCAACGAACTGTAGGGGGCACTGAAGTCACTGTCTAATGGCGGAATTGAAAACTAAAACAAACGCACATGGTAACGAAGAAAATGCTAAAAGTGTTGTGATTTTTGTTCCGTACGATTTTTTCGCTTTATTCTTTTTAAATTAATTTTCAAAGTCTTGTGGATATTCTGGCCCACGTAGAAAGAAATGAGAATTCAAGCATTACTAAACGTCAAAGATTAATGCAAACTACGTAGTTCGTAGTTCTAAGCAGCTATTTCCATGATGTTGAATTCGATATTTATCAATTCTTGATAAAACTAAATAATAATTGTGGCCTGACAAGAACAACAATTAATGCTAGAAAATTCAATATGACATTACAAATTATTATCGAAAGAAGATGATACTTCTTTGCCTTGCTTGGCTAGCGCTTATTTTTTTTCCATTTGTAGCTGAGTTATTTCTCTCGAATTCCCGAATCGGTTCATTTAAAAATTTTCTGTTTCGATTTTTCTAATTTCTGAGTTACGATTTAATTGTGTCATGTTATGCAAATCATCAACAAAATTCTCACGGATATATGGTGGTAGTTTTCTTTTCAGTTGATTGACCATTATTTTTATCACTTATCGAATTCTGTAATCTTACTACCATTTTATTCCACTCATGATAAAAATTAAAAATGGTTTAACTAAAAACGCGCGTGCTACTTTGCTCGCACAATACCAAAATTATAACCCTAAACAAATTTGGCGAAACCTTTCAGCTGAGAATAAAAGGAATAAAGTAAATTCTTTCTAGGTTAAACATTTTTCATTTTGTTCTACGATAATAAATCCAAGAAAATATTTTGCATACTGTCCATTCCAACTAAATGCTGCTGTAAAATATGATTAGTTAAATTAATTTAAGATTAAAAAAAAACTCATATTCTTACAAATTCATACAAAACAATAAAAAATTTTACCTGGTATAACGTTATCCAATTTTGTTAATCCAGAGTTTTCTTGTTTACGCGTCCACCATTTAATACTTTTTTGAAAGAAATAAGGAAAACTAACATTATTTTGAGAAGCTCGAGAATACTCTTAGGGGACGAATTAATTTCTGTAGCTGAAAGCAAACTAAGACACATTGATTGCGTTAATAAATACTCAGAACAAACTGCCTGTGTTTACGTCAACAGACACACATGGAACTAAAACGTGGCAATGTTTTAGTTCCATCGGCAGTTTTGTAAATCACCGCAAGGTTGCGTATTCGAGCGCTGGAGTTCCGAATTGAAATGACTGAGCCTGATAAGACGCGTATCAAGTAAAGCCTTGGTGAAAACACCTAGCGGTCCAATGATAGCAACTGCTTTATTTTGAATATTCTTATAGGTGTGACTGCTGCGACGAATCATGAGGAAACATGAAGTATGGAGAATTGTACATGAAAAGGCACTCTTTTAAGTCAACGTTCACGTTTAATTGATCAGTGATATTCAAAACATGTTATAACTAAATGGAAATCTCAATAATTAGTAAGATAATGGTAGAAAATTTTTCTGACCGAGAAACAATATGATGAAATAATTTTAGCTACTTGACGACTCTGAAGTAGACTATTCTCAGGCAAAAGAAGGTACTAAAACTGATTACGCGTCTGCACACACTATGATACAGGAAATATCTTCGCGGTCTAGTCATGGAACCGGTTCATTGACGGCAACCTTTCCCTAAAAGATGTGGTATTAAACGCTTGAGTACCGTTTCGCAAGAAAATAGATCATAACATCCTGACGTTTTGCAATAAAAAAGTTGTAGAAGGTAAACTTTTTCAATGTTTTGAGAATTATTATAATAACATATTTTAATTATTCTGCCGTGTGCAGGTAAACGGCAGTATCTGTAGAAATGAGTTTTCGAGATATTTGAAGAAACGCGTTTTGGAGTCAATACTAACGATGGGGAAATGTTGGAATTAGGCGTCTTTTTCGCGTCTTTTTTTCAGCGGAAACCAAATAAGCGAGCTGGTACAGTAAAAATAACATACAATAGATGACAAAAGGCAAAAAAATGAAAAATTTGCAGTTACTGCCCTTTACCTGCACACGGCAGTATTTTTTTTTTTTTTTGAAAGTTTTGTTTGTTTTGTCATTTTAAAATTGATAATGAAAAACACAATGATTTCAAATAAAAAAAATATGAAAAACGCTTTGTACTAAAATACGAGTCAACTGATATATCAAGACACATCAAGCATAATTTTCAAGAAAACCTGGCATACATTTCTTGACCATTAGTGCTCTATTTAGCTTGTTCCCTTTACTCAAAGCGAGATCACTTCAGAAACAACACAAAATTCATTTTATAAAAATGGTAAGTGATCAACACGATACCTTAAAGTATTTAATTGCTATCGATTTTTTAGACATATTAAAAGAACTTCTTGTGTCGACGAAAGGAGTGACAAGATCGATACCATCGATTCTCACTTAAGTGAATGATGGTCTGTTACGAGATTACGGTGTTTCCACGGTCCGATAACTACGTTTGGGACTTCGTTTCATTATTCCATTCGGGACACCCTCTTATCCCTCACGGATTTAAAGGACACTTAACGGCTGTGTCATGGTAGAACATATAATTCCTTCATTTTTAAATAGCATTTATTCTTCACGACATTTTATATAGGTATTACCTCCTTTTACAAAAAAGGAAGTATTGTATTCGCAAAAACATTTTCACTCAAAAATCGACCTTAATTTCCATTTTACTCACCCCGAATGAATATCGAGTTTTTTTTTCGTTACGAAAAAAAAACTTAGACACGTGTCTATACGTGCCTAAGAACGTATAGACACGTGAAATATCCATAATGACGATTCCCGACAAAATTACAACGAATTTTCTCGTGACGTCTGTATGTACGTATGTATGTATGTACGTATGTGCGGATGTGCGTATGTATGTCGCATAACTCAAGAACGGTAAGTCGTAGAAAGTTGAAATTTAGTACGTAGACTCCTAGTGGGCTCTAGTTGTGCACCTCTCCTTTGGGTTGCATTCGGGTGTTTCTAAAGGGGTCTTATTCCCCTTTTGGGGGGGGGGGGGACAAATCATTATTAATTTCGATGTAAACTTAAGTGGTGTTATAATTTGGCGGACACTTGGCGATGCATCGCCACTCTTTTGGTTGCCAAGTTTTGTTGCCAACTTGGCGACAAATTTGGCGGATTTTTTTTTTTTTAGATCTGTTTCAATTTGGCCACTGTTGGTGATATTTAGAGAGTAAACTATTGTAAACTATTGAGTAAACTATTGAACAAACTACTGATATTGATTATTGGCACATTAAAATTGCCAGTAAAGAGGAAATGACATTAAATTGGAGTAAAAGGAAGTCATGTGATGAACACATCAGCTCGTTTAGGTTTAGATTGGCTATGTAGGAGTTCAGAAAAATCTTGAGCAAAGGTGCTTTTATGGAATTATTACTTTATAATACAGGATGTTGTAGAAAGGACTCCTCAATTCAGAAATGACATGACAGAGAAATAGGCCGAGACAAAGAAGCTAAAGCAAATGGTACACAGATTGAGTCTAAACTCTTGGGGAAAACTTTGAGGGGTGTTAGAGGGGAGGATAAGAGGCAAGAACCATATTAGAACATATGGTCGCAAACGCAATGCTGATGCACTACACGCACACAAAGCCAGAAACTGGTGGATGCAAACAGGTCAAAAATTCTCACACAAACAAGATTTCACAACTTTTTAGTTTTTAAGAAAGGTTTTAAAATTTTGCTGATTTTTACTGCCTGCAGCTGTAATACATGCGTCGCGTCGTAACGACAACGAACTCATGGTCGCAATAACGAGCCTTTTCGACGAACTTTCCTTGATCGCAGCGCCTTGTTACGATTTGCGACGCGTGTATTAGACTTACTCCAGGCCGTAACTTTTAACAATGGCTCTAAACCTTTCTTAAAAATTAAAATTTTGCGTAAAATAATCTTTGTGCAATAAATTTGTGACCTGTTTTGCATCCATTAGTTTCTGGCTTTGGATGCATGTAACGCGTCAGCATTGCGTTTGCGACCATACGTTCTAATATGATTCTTGCCTCTTACCCTCCCCTTTAACACCCTTTTAAGTTTTTCCCAAAAGTTTAGACTCACCCTGTACAGGACAAAGAGGTCTGGAATATGTTACACACCGGTTTTTAGAAATGGTTTCAAGATTGGACTGAACATTATAGGGCTCTGCGCTCTCAAATGTCTTTTAATATTGATTAAAATGTGTTGATGTTTACTAAACAGATTTCCCATTACAATAGTTTCGATGTTTTCATTTTATCATTGGTTAAAATAAATAAAATAAAAATAAATCACAACAGTAACATGATGCAAACGAAAGCTAATGTTCTAAGTCACTCGTTGCAATGCTTCTGAGGCATGGGCATCCGTTTCAGTACAGACGAGTTACTTCACACGGTTTAACCATGCTACTGGTGGAGAAATTGACCATATCGAAACCATTGCCGTGTGAGTAGATTGGGTAATCTTCTACTGTATTCCCCACAGAAAGTCCTAAATAGAAAGTTAGTTTTTTTCCCTTTGTGGAACGCTTCCCTGTTCTTATACTTTTTTCTCCTCCAAAATGAATTTCACAAGTCCAAAAAAGCGCCAAGGAGTGTTTTCACTCTTTAAAAACATCTTAGCTGTCTATAAAGATAACAATTTAAAAAGCGGAATTTTACAGATTTTTGTTATAATAATATAAAAGAATAATATAAAAGAATAAAGAAAATGACATAAATAACATGTCACATAAGATGTTTCAATTATTTACGAAATACTTCTATTATTTGTACAATTTGAGTAATCACATCATGAAAATCAAACAATTTGTTTTAACTGGTGAAATTTCATTTTAACTAATCCGTCTCTTTATTTTATTTATTAATTTATTTTTATTTATTTTTTTTTCATGGCTTTTCCACGCTCTACTTAATCTAGGCCAGCCTTGGATACTAACTTCTTAAAGAAGTATTACGCTTAGTTCCGATAGACGCATGAACTTCGAACAGATTTCAGCCTGTACAATTTTTCCCATCCTCTGAAATGACGTAAAATCAACAGCATGAAAGATATTTTTTTTTTTTTTGCTCCGGTGGCGCAATCAAGCTCAAAATTAGCTTAAAATTTTGAAGGAAATCAAATTTTAGAAAAATTATTTTAAAGTGCATGCAGACACCAACCCGTATTCCCAGTTAATATTCTCAAAACATTTGAGAAAACTGACTCGAATGAGTGTGTCCCTTTGCTAAAAACAGATAAGACTCAGACATACTATTGATTTTATTTCTAAATAAGTTTTATTACTAAAGTTATCACACAAAAGAGATGGAAAATTTTATTAGCACCAAGATTCCATATTTCGCAACCAGCAATTTAATTGCATATTATAATGAGAAAATGATTACGTATTTGCACTTGAAAAACTTTAATAAAGAAGCAATATTTTTATTGCGACTAAATTATTGGAAAGAAATCGAAAGAGAGCTGAAAATCAGAGAAGATTCTCGTTGCTATAGGAACAAACAAAGCTGGTATTATTAGTCTTAACTAAGAATTTGGATTAGGTAGGTTAGCGATTGAGAGCACTTAATTAAACACGAAATTGTAATTACGAAGGAAAATGAAACGTTGCTAATAATGAGAGCTTCGAAAGAGATTTAATGGATTTTATAGATTTAGGAAGAGAGAAAAGAACTTTTCTTGGTTATGCATGAGAATGAATTACTAGGAGATTTTTTTTCTTTTAAACTGGTTTCTTTTTCAGGGGGGGGGGGACTGTTATTGAAAGACGAGAAATCTTAAATTTAGTGGGCTTAAAAATGATATTTAAAAGATTGAACAATACATGATATTTTCTTTATTAATGGGAGTCGTTACCCTGTATACGCGTGATGTTAAATTATTAAACTTTATGTACCTTTTCCTCAAAATATTTTGTTATAGAAACTTACAATTTAGTGTTTTCAAGAGATATCTACGAGTAATGAAGTGAAATTTTAGGCTATTTATTTCATTATTTATTAAATTTTACCCGATAATCATTTTTAAACGACAAAAAAAAAGGACCGCTTCTGACCATTAAAACAGCTGTTTAGGAAAAAGTATGGATCCTAAAGCAAAAATTTCCCTTCAGTACAATTATGAACACATAAATAAAATGTGGAGAAAAATTGTATTTAGCAATCTACAAAACAAGACAAATCTCAAGATTTAGCAACAGAAAATTTTGAATTATTTTGCTCACGGTTTGCACAAAACTAAAAAAAAATAAATGTTGGACAACATAATAGAAGGGTACAAAGTTTAAGTTGAAATAAAATACGACATTTCTCTTGAGTATCAACGATATTTTGTAAAACACTGAAACATAAAGAGGCTTATTTTTCCGGCAGAGTTTTCTATTTCTGGTTGCGTATGCAATACCTGAAATTTGGGGAAAGAATTGCGAATAAGATAAGGAAAATAATATTTTTGTTTGAGAAAGAAAAACTTTGTTTTCTTATGGAACGTTGAAATGCATTTTCACTATAGTTCTGGATGAAATATTCTTGCGCTTATCTCAGCCTTTTGAAAACGTTTAAAATGAGTGGATAGAAAAGGAATTTGCATAAAATCTGTTTCCCAGAAAATTGCGTTAAGTATTAAGTAAATAATCGAGAAAGGATGTGATGTTGGATAAAAACATTTTTCTGATTGATTTTACTATAATATTTTCTGATAATTTATTTATTTCATCTAACTTTTCTTTTTTTTTCGTGTTTTGGTTCTTTTCTTTTCGTGTCAAGTTGTAGTTAATTTATCATTGAACTTTTCCTTAGGGAATATTACTTTTGTGTGCGATTCACACCCATTGTAACAGCAACGATCGTCTCACCCGTTTTTCGCACTTCATTGGTTCTAAATGACGTCATTAACACTCTCTCGCCACTTATTGCCTTTCTGGTTGACTGCCATCTATTTAATTACTTTAACTTACCGGACCGTGATTTGTTGGCAGCGCATAAGTATAAAATGAAGCAAAATAGATGTTGCTGTTGGCGAAAACAACGAATTATAAGAAGTCATGACAGAATTTTGTCGTCATAGGAGGCATGAAGTCAACATTAGTGTGACAGTTTTTAAAAAGAATATCCGACTATTGCAATATCCTGGGAAAAATCATAATACATTCAGACGGATAACAGATGAGGAGCGAAATGAGGGACAGGGGCTCATAGCTCCCCCCCCCCATGAGATATTAAGCTTTTTAAAAAGATGTCTGACACAATTTCGCTTTAACAAAGAAATCTTAACAAAATAGCATTAATCTTAACAAAGAATAAAATTTGATCTTAACAACACATTTTTCTATCAAACGATTTATAAATATTTTCCGTACAAAAGCCAAATAATTAATTGAAAATCGTTTATGGTGCAAAGAATAACACCGATTAAAATCATTCGAATAAGCACTTTTTCACATATACTTGGCGATGCAATATTAAGACTTTTCGTAGAGCTTTAAAAATCTGTGAATTTCTGTAGAAGTTTCAGTAATTTCACAAACTCTTTTTCTTTTTTTTTTTTACCGATGAGGAAAAAAAAATCTTGTTTCGATAATTTACTCATTTCTCTCTACTATACAAACTTTAAAATTGAAGAATCATTGAAGAAAATACTGTTTGAGTAGTCAACGTGAGAAATTTGCCTTTCAAAGATTATGAAAATCTTATTTTTGTAAATAAAAAAGTACGAAATTTATTATTTATGCAGGGTAGCAAAAAAAAAAAAAAAAAAAAGAAAAAGAAAAAAAAAAAAACGACATTCTACCAGAAGGCATTTATCATGTTTACAACAGCTAGGTCTTTTTTTCTTACTAATCAAAAACTTATGTCTGAAATCACAAGGCCTGTTAAAATGCAAAATTCAATCCTTTTCTTAAATCAACATAAAATATCTATCTTTGGAACAAAAATAACATTTCAGTGCTGTATTGCTGTCACTAGGATGTGTGTAGCTCTCACAATGCTACCAGGTTAGGTTTTCCCCAACTATAGAAAATAGTCAGTAAAAATATTTAAGAAATAACAAAAACATCCCTTTATTTTAAGATAAAAATCAAATTGTTTTGCCGTCAACACAGTAAAACAAAATATTTTCCAAACTCTGATTTGCTTTTGACGCAATCTTCATTTATATCCCTCGAAATTTCTAATATGTATTTAAACAAAATAAAACGGATCGTTATTCTTGAAATAATAATACACCTCACAAAATATTAAATACACATAAAATTAAAATAGTAAAAGTGATTGAAAAGAATCTGTTAATGACTTATCCTAAAGAAATCTCATAATTTTTATAAACACTCGCTTTTGAATGTTTATAAAAGCAACAAAAGAGTTTTTTCTAGCATCCAATATTGAAAGCAACTACCATACATATGACTTAAACCGAAAATATCTGAAAATATTTAATGCTCCTTTTTAGTTAAAGGAACTAAGAGCGTTTTTGATGCTCTTAAGAAAATATGCTTTTGTTGCTGTTTAAGTCTTGTCTGTAAAATCTTGTCTGAATTACTTTCCCTTTTTATCATGTAAATAATAAGGTACTTTAGGGGAAACTGTAATCAGTTAATGTTCATGTTCAAGCAGCAAACATATTGAAGTCATGAATGTAAGTTTTAAAGTTTATAATCCAATTTAACAAAAGTTATAATTTGAATGAATATTTCATATCGGAAATTTTTGTCCGTTTTGAAAACAATTTAATTACGAAATCGGATTGCCAGATATTTCGCTGATTAGTGTTGTTATTCCTGCGATAGACAAATCGAGATTATTGCTTTCAATTGCGTGGCATGTTAAAGGTCCCTTTAGTATTCACTTGACTTATGCTCTTGAAAACATTTCAAATCCTTTTGCAGTTTCGCAGAGAAGAGAGCCCAGGTACCTCCATCTGGTAGGGAAACTGAGCGTCAAAAGTCTGTGATAATGACATTCGCAGGTAGGGTTACCACATGAAAGAATGAATGCTAGCTTTTTGGGGGATGCCCAAGGTCTGCGAATGGTGAGAAACCAATACGTAGCCCCTTTTTATTTTTTAAATTTATTTATTTACTTAAAAGTATATTCCATTCAAAGTTTATTTTTTATCTGTGAAGGTACTATTTTTATTGCAATTGATTGCAATGATTTATCTCAGCTGTGTAATGCATTTTTTTGAAATAAAACATTATCACTAAATTCAAGTAATAATATTTTTAAACTGCATTAAGATTTTCAAAAGCATAAAAATATACATAATGAGTAAAAATACTCCCAATACAAATGCTCAAGAATGTCGTTTTAAAAATAAAAGTACTGTCACTTTTTCTCCAAAACTTCTGACATAAATCGATTTTGTAATCTGGATTCTAGATGCGCAGGACTTGTCAGAGTCAGCTGTGACATCAGAAATCGTTGAACGCCTTCAGAAAGCGTTTTTCGAAGCAGTGAAATTTAATCCAAAGAGGTTTTTGAAAATATTCTGAGTATACGCATCACCTCCAAATAATATTCAAAATTCACCAGCTCAACCTCTTTTATCAAACATAGCTATTTTTAGGAAACGGCCCTCCGATACTATGTTTAGCTTTTATCGGATACATTAAATAACAGTTCGGAAAGTATTAAACACGTATATGCTTATTTTAATTTTGATTTGAAAATTATTACGTTTAATCAATTGGGTTGCTTCGGAAATTTTAAAAGTATTTTTTCCTGAAAGAACATGCTTAAAAACATAGGTTTTAACCAAGTTTTAAAATAATTTGACAAAGTTTAGTACAGTAAAACCTGTGAAGTTGACCACCCTTGTAAGTTGACCACCTCTCTTAGTTGACCACTTTTTACAGGCACGGAATTAGCCCTTATCATATAAATCAACCTCTGTAAGTTGACCACCAGCTTAAGTTGACCACTAAAGTAGGGTACCGCAAGGGGTCAACTTACACAGGTTTCACTATTTAAAAAAAATTTAATCGGTGCGCAGATTCAATTTTATTTTTTACGCTTCTGCTCATGATATTACAAGTGATAAAATGCCATTCACTGATGCCATCAGAGCAGAGCGCAATATTTTGGCGTTAGAGATAAAGATGAAAGTACTTGTTTTATAGCGGAATAATACTAATGAATGTCAAGTTTTCATCAGAAAAGCCTTCATTCAAAATTCTTATTATGATTGTTATTAATATTACCGTTTAATGGCAACCTCTTTTTTAACAATGCGTAATCGTTCAGCGTGCCCAATGGAGTAGCGTGCCAAAGTACATCACTTGTGACGTCATAAAGACCACGCCTTGTTTCCAAAATCAGGTAAGATAAAAAAAAATTAAACAAAAAATAACTATTGGGAAAATAAGAGTTTTTCCTGGTTCCATGTCGCTTTTTTTTTTTTTTTTTTTTTTTTTTTTTTTGTTTATTCTATCAGTTACTGGGACTGAAGGCAGTACTTTTGACTGAAGGAAACAACCCCCATTGCGATAAGATATTTTTATTTTATCTATTAGCATTTTGCGCTCGACTTAAAAGCATTTAACACTTTCACAGATAATAAGAGTTTTAGTGATCTAAAAGAATGTACCGGTGACGTTTTTATAAGAACCATTGAGACATTCGAATGTTTTATTTCTAAGGGGCTTTTTGTTTATTTATTTATTTTTCAATTTAGTATATAAATATTTTTTTTCTACGCTAGAAATCATTCAAAACCTTTTCGGACGAAAGAAACGTCGTTGAGTTATAGAATGGACAGATTAATTCTTACTTAAATTATTATGATATCCATCTTTTGATGTTTCAAGACTGTTCCTATTTAAACAATCTGTTTGCAGGTAACAAACCGAAAGGCATTAATAAGGCGAAGAAAATTATATAATGAAGTAAAAATTTAAGTTTGAAGGGCATGGGGAGGGATTTTTGAAAACACATTTCATTTGGTTAAAGTGAAAGTGGTTAAGTTATTTACGTGGTTTCGAGTAATTAAAAAATAAAAAATTATCTGAAAAAAAATTGAAACCGAAAATTTCAAGGGAATGATTTGTATTTACGTTTTTTTTTTTTTTTTTTTTTGTGCATTATCTTTTATCAAAAGCTATTTGTAACTTGTTTTGAACAATCTTTAAATGACTTGCCACACTGTCATTCTTTTTTGTTTACTTCAAATGGAGAGAGAAAAAGACAAAAATATCATTACAAAGGAAAAAGTCCTTGTCTCTGTAGCTGGCGTCTGACACCCCATTACCTCTGAACTTCCGAGCCACCACACAGAGCCGAGCACTTCTTGAGATGGTGTCTGTCCGTTGTCTCGTTTTTCTGAAAATTTAGGCAAAATGAGCTGTTATAAATGCCAATGCGGTGTAGGTGACTCCTTAAATAGTCGTGGCCAACTGCAAGTCTGAACTCCGCTACGGCCTTTTCACGAGGTTTACCTGCAATTTTGCGTTTAAGGATGTTATTCCAATTCTTGGAGGAACAACAAAGATAAGATAGTCAGCCTGCACGATGCGTCTCTAAACTAAACTCGCTTGAAGTGAGTTTGCTGCATGGTTAAAGTGGTACATCTATTTGCCGTTTAAGACGTTACTAGGGTGCACCATGAGGAGGTCTCACTGTTATTCTACTATTGGATTTTTTTTAGTATTGTTCCATGTATTATGATAGCTTTTGAAACATTACAATGTTAATGTTCTTTTCATATGATATTCAGTATAAACTTAAAATATAGGCTGAAATGCAAACTTATGACTTTAGAAATCAAGCAGTACCAACTATAAAGCATGGGAATTCGGGGGGAAAAAGCGTTTCGGAAAATAATAATAATGTTTCAAAACCTGGCAGCAGTTTTCAACTGCGAAAGCTTGCTTTTGTCAGAAAAAAAATTCTAGAGTAAATCTGTCACAATTTGATTCCCGAAATAATTCCAGCTCTATACCAACAATAAAAAAGAGTACACATATGAAAACCGTACTGATCAATGGACTTTTAGAAAAAGAAATGTTCGAGTTCGGAAACTCAATTACAGCTATAAGTTTGTTATGTTTCGCTGAGAAAATCTTTCTTCCATTCAGCACTATAAGACCTCATCAAAGCAAAGAAAATTATAAGAAAGATAAGTTTTTCTTTTTTTATATTGTCTTGGTCTGTGCACGTAGGAAAACATTCTATGATTTCTTGCAAAAAAAAATAAAATATATGAAATTTCTAGTACCATCACCATCCGAGGAAATTTTAATATATCATCAGCTTAGGTTTTTTTTAGAGGTATTTTGATTTGAGATAAGAAAACAGGCTAATATGTATTTGACTGATGTATTATGATTTCATGTTTGACGAAGAGATACAGAGAAGAAATACGATTCCTTCATTCATACTTTTTTTTTCAGTTATTTCCTTTAGAATAAAAGAAAAAAAACTGTTCAATTGAAAATCAAAAAGGATTTTTTGTTGTACGGAATTTTAAAAAAAATCAAATTTAATTTCTCTGTTGTTGGTTTTAAGAAAACTAGCAAAGAGTTGACGCAGTAATTGGAGAAACAAACCGAGCATTTTGGAAGTACAAAGAATCCCTTCCTTAATCCTATAAAAATCACTAGCTTTGTGTTATTGAGTATGGATATTTTTAGGGATACCGTAAATATTGCTGTTAAAAATTCCCTCCTAATCCAGTTTATGAAATTGCAAACTACTTAAATTATTTGAATACTAATTTTCAATACCAAACGAGCGAACCTTTGAAAAAAGCACTTCATTTCTATTATTAATCTTTCCTTTGAATATGGATTTGAAACGTAAAGTGGTGTCGAAAAGATGATAATTTATAAACATAGTTGCCACCGTACCCAAACAGTTTCAGATTATTTGAAAGTTGGAAATAAATTTATTTTAACGAACCAGTTCCGTGTTATTAAATACTCTTTCAACTTACAGGATTTCTATTGTCTTTGGTGCTTATTGCATAAAATGACCTTAATTGGAATCCGTAAATAGTTTCTGAGTTTATCTATTATAGACTTTTGCAAACAAAGGCTTTTGCTTGAATCCTTTGTTTAATTTCTTTATGCTTCAAAGAGTTTTCATTCATTTGTAAACTAATTAGAAAAGATTCCAAAATTCGCTTTTTTTTTTTTACAAAATGCCTACACAATTGGGAAATTTAAAAAGGTTTCTTCTTGATTTTGTCAGTGTTTTTAAAGCATGCCAAGGATATTTAACTTTTGGTCAGGTGTCTAATACATTCTAACAATAAAAATAACAAAATATAATTTGGCGCATACAAAAGGTATTTTTGAGTGTTGACTTTTGCACATGGGAATTACAAGCCGAAACGAAGCGAAAACGTGTTCCATTTAAGCCAAGTATTTAAAAACTAAATCATCACTTATTATATCCAATTTGTTTGTGAGTGATGTTTGCATGCCTCACTGACTTTTTTACTTGCTGTTTCAAAATTGGAAAAACTTATCTTATTATCTGTTTGATTTCTATTAACAAAAAATCAAGTATTACCCTCCCCCCCCCCTCCAACGTCCTTGATGACAGTCTGTGGGCTTTGGCCACGAAGCTAATTTCCACCAACAATTTGAGTTTTTAAAATAATAACTAAATTAAAATTTTAAAAAGACCCGATTGAGCAAACAAATGTAGAATCAAGAAGGAAAAATGAAAATCGTTTCAAAAGTCTTATACCATTAAAAATCAACTGCAAGTATTTTATTTGTTAAGAAATACAAACTGCCAACTGATAAAAATTTGAAATCATTCGTTTAATTTCCTTGTCAGCCAACAATGAATTCTGTTACCAATCGCGTGAATAATGGCTTAGCCGTGTTTAAAATCTGCTATAAAAAAACTTTATAATTGGAACTCTATGTAGCATGGAAGTTCCAAACACATTCTATCAGACGCAAAAAAAATAAACTCTTTATTTTGGTACTAAATTTTGATGTTTTAACTGCAAAAATTGCGAAAAACCTTTAAGAGGTTTTTAATTAATATATTCGTTAATTAATGTCAATTATTCGTCAATTAATATGTTCGTTAATTATTGTCCGAAGACGCAATCTATAGTTGAGAACACTCTCGATCAACTCTCCTTTTGAACAAATCTTTTTTCAAACTTGGTCCACCCGTTTAGACACTAGAGTGCCACAAACAGATACACAGATACAAAGACACACACAAATACAAAGATACGTCAAACTTTTCCCCCCTTTCTTTGTGCCTCGGAGGGTTAACAATGATACTACACACTTCAGAATTGGTGTAACGTTACACGCATTAATACTGGCAACCTCACACATTTTTTTACAGTGTAGGGGAATGTGGGGCAAAGTGAAATAGTGAAATATTTATTATGTTTGTATCGCCACCTATCTAGTAATATTTTAAATATGTTGTAACACATGTAGTTTATTCCAATGAGGAAAAAGTTACCTCTGAAGTTCAAAGCATGTATTACACACGACAAACAACTTTTAAAAATTGATACACATTTCTTATTATTTTGTTGTGAATTAAAAATTATTTTTGTTATTTTAAAATAATAAAGGTCTTGTTATTAAAATTTTAACTAGCACTAGAAATCTACTAAGATTCAGTGCAGTATATATATATTTAATAGTAAGGGAAGCTGCTGTACTCACGGACAAAATTTACTTTTCAATTTTTGCTGGTCTCTGGGAATGGATAAACGATCGGAAACCTTTTCTGCCATATACTACAACTTATCATCTAATTTGGCAATTTTTGTCAGGTGAAAATCTCAAAGCTTTCAACCTCAAAAAAATTTTCTTAAAAACCATCTTTTTTGTCCGTGGGTACAGCAACCCGTTCACCCCGCGGACAGGTGCCTTTGTATTCATGGACATATAAAACAATAATATATAAATAGGTCTGATGAACTAATTTATACTCAATGCATTTTCATAAGCCATTTTATATTGAAACTAGAGGACCCGACAGACGTTGTTCTGTTCAAACTTTGTAAAGTGAAAAGTTAAAAACTTTCAATAAACTATCAAGTGTTTGAACCGTTTTGTTGAAAAAGTATGTAAAAAAGAAAATGTTTTAATCTGCTTGGTGTCAGAATATGTACATTTATTACAACTTGATTTATCTTATGCCCACTGAGCACTTGTTTTATTAACCATTTTTTCTCCTGTACTTGACGGTTTGTTCCTTCAGCCATACTCAAAGGATAAAAGCGTCCTTAGATATTAAATGTAAAAAACTAACTACCCATCTAGAACAAACGGAAAATCCCGCTGCAACATCCCCCATATGAAAAAGAATAAAACAATCGAAAGAATATCGTTTTAAAAAAACGATAAAGGTAAAAACAGTTCTTTGAATAAGCGAAAATCACTCATATCTCCCTTCCCCCTTCCTCCCGATGTAAAATAAACACATTCTTCAACTAAAACGACTGAAAACTCTTTAAAAACGAAAAACAATTCTTTGCTATTTGAAATATTTCGCCAAATAAACAAACAGTACAATAAATTACATTAACAGTAGTTTTAAAATGTAAACAAATGATCACGCAACTCTATTGTATATAGCCTAAGTCGCCAAGCGACCGAGTTACTGTAATCCAACCGATCAGTGAGCGAAGCTAACTCCGACGGATTAGCAGTCCGATCTTTCCAACGAAAACTTTTAAAACTTCAGATATTGCCTAGTTTGTTCTTTTCACCAAAGATAAAGATATTCCACTGCACTGATCTTTTGTGTACAGAACTACCCTGTTGTAATTTATCTGGACGAAAATAAAATTTGTTTTGTCTTTAAATTCCATCATCTTTTCATTTAATAATGTACTGATTAGTTTGATAATCCTTAAAGTATTCTTGACATTAGTGTCAAAACTAAGATGGATTTCAGCTGAGAAACAAATGTTGCTAGGTTCGGTACTTTCTGATCATTTGGTTAGTAAACCTAAAGTACCGATCCGGTCACATGGTTCAACTACGACGACAGAACACACGTTTTGCGTGAACCTTCCAGTACTTTACTTTAAAATCTATTCGCAACTCCAATAAACAATAGGGGGAGCTGCAGCCACTGTCTAGTGGCGGATGAAAAAGGTAAAACAACTGCCGTAATTTATAACTTGCTTTGACGCTTAGTGAATGACAGTAATTTTTCATCGTGTTTATGGGACGCTTTCTTTTCTATTCTTCTGAAATTACATTACACCACAAACTGTCTGAAGCCTGAAATTTACCTCAAAGAAAACACGCGGAATAGAATGCTTTACCTTTTTCTTTAGTACTGTTAATCACCGCAAGGTAGCGTATCCGAGCTCTGGAGTTGCGAATCAGGGGACCTAAAATCGTTGCTTTCAAGAGAGAGAGAGAGAAATGAAGGCTTCACTCTCTCTACGTTTTATCAATTCTCAATTGACATATCATAGTAAGAAATTTCATTGCAAAAAGCAGAGCTGGCTTTCTTATTGTCCTTTGGCAACGGGTTAAATATTTATTTCAGTTCGCGCTCAACAATAGTTTCAAATAAATAGAAATCATTTGGGAGATATAACCATCCAATGTTTAAATTAATTAATTGGTTAACAAAAAAGTTTCTGATTCGATCCATCGCGCTTCGAAACCATGCTTACCACAACTTAATTACACACAAAAAATTTGATCAAAATCGGTCCAGCCGTTTAAAAGCCTTATGGTGACAAACGTACGCACAGAAGATTTTTATGTATTAAGATACTTCAGACATCCATTGAAAATAACATTAAGTAACATATTCAACAGAAATCAAACTTTGAAAATTAATCGAAGGTTTTTTTTTTCTTTCTTTTTAATTTTCCTTTATTTTTAACGACAGTGAACTTTTTAAAAAAGTTACAAGTCTTAAGAGAGTTAATGATGGTATGAACAATTAATATGTTTTTAAACAAAAAATAACTAGATTCATGATAGTATGACTCTCTATGTACTTACATAATAACTTCAATCTATATGCAAATTGAAACCTTTAACTAAAATCAACCCATTACAAAAAAACTCAGTTAAACCAACAAAAATCTAGAAAACTCTACTTCAAATAAAAACAGGTGGGATTGACGGTCTGTAGATCTTACAACAGGTGCGGGGGCTATTTCAACACTATATTTTCAAGTCGTACTTCAAATTCATCATCATTGTTAAAAACAAATTTTGGACGTTGATGACAAGGCACCATTTTGAGGTACTTCGCATTTTAAGAAGACTCAAGTGTGACCCAAGGAGACTTAAAATTGCTGTCCGTGGGTACGCATGGTTGTGTGTCCTTGGGTACAAAGGTATGCCATTTTGGTTGTGCAAGGCAGTCACATCGACAGGACCACAGTTTTACAACATTAAAAATCAGAAACAAAACCTTCAAAATATAGGGAATCATGATACGTACAACAAAAATTAATAATACAATCCACGACGGAGTAAAAAAAAAGAAAATGTTCATGTTTTTCTTTTACCTAGATCCTACTAAAACCGAAAAAATGTGATATAATCTTAAATGTTCGTTTGATGGCGTTGAAACTTTCTGGGGTATTGGAGAGGGTTGTGACACACACGCTGAACCCCAATTAGGACCCTCTCGACGATACCTAGAATTTCCCGACCAACGTCCGTAGGTACAACCGTCCGTGGGTACAGCAGCTTCCCCTAAGCATATTTTTATTTTAAATCTTTTTTGCACAATTGGACAACTGCATGCGGAGCAAAGTGGATAAGACAAAGTGAAATAGTTCATCTTTTTTATTGATGAAATCGTTTATTAAATCACTAACATATTCATTTATTAATTCATTCATTTACATTTTTTCATTTAATAATTCGCTTATTTATTCACTAGTTCACTGATTTTCTTCTTCATTCGCTACTTTATTTACTGTTTTTTTTTCCAGATATTAATTAATTAACTTATTTATTTATTCCCTTATTAATTCATTATCTATTCATTTATTCATTCATTGTTTTATTAACTCAATCATTTGATCAAGAATTTTTTAATGATTAAATAGGATATATTTCTTTAGAAAAATATTTTGTGTTTAATTTTGCTTCATCAAAACAAAAAGTGAAAATTTTCTCGTTTATTATGCATGTACAAACTTAATGCCAACAATTAAAAAATAATGTTTCAATGCAAGATTTATTATAAAATGCTTTGCTCGTTCTTTATGTACCATAATTTTCAAAACAAACCAATGTTTTCATTTTAAAAAGGTACATTATCTAAACTATTGCTCTTTGCCACACATTCCCTTACTCTTTATAGTTTTTGAATGAAACGCTTACGAAGTTCAAACCCTGGGTAGTATTTTTATTGAAATCCCCCCCCCCCTTCTGAAAAAAAAATCTGCTATATAGCAAAACCAAACGCTATTACTATCGTTTACTCCCAATACATGAGAGTTTCTCCTACCATATGCACCACCTATGAACAAATTATTAACTTTGGCTTCTACCCCTTTTCCTCCTGGTGCTTAAAATGTATAAATTAGTTAGTATTTGCACAAAGCAATTCATTTAGGAAAAACTAAATAAGAAATAAAGTAAAAAAATAACAAAAACCGAGTTTTTCAGACTCAAAACACATGTTTTAAAATTAGCTGTCAAAATATTTTTCAAGAACGAAATCCATGCATAACTTTTTTTTAAGCAAGAAGTAAAATCTTCCATAAATAAAACTTACAAGGTTTTTTTTTACAAAGTAATAGGATTTTCCCTGGGGCAAGCACGTTTCATTATTTGAAAAAACACTTTAATTACTCAAGCATTAACAGCTAAATGAGTGAAAAAAAATCCCCTTTTATTTAGAAAAAAATGGAAGCAACTACTCGAACCCGATTTTGGAAATGCATGTAAGAAAATAGCAAATGAAATAAAACTAGAGAAACCCAGAAAAACTTCAAAATTCCCAAGGTTTTTTTTTTACATCAGGAAAAGCAATAAAACCTGCATATAATCAGGAGTAACTATATCTCTAAAATTTTACAATTTCAATAAATGTAATTACATTTCAGTTTAAAAGTTTTGTGTGAATAATTTAATTATAACAAAATCGTATGGCTGGAGATTGAATTATTTTTGAAGTTTTGTGTTAATTGAATATTTTTTATGATTAAGAAACACTAATTATTTGAGAGTTTTAAAAATTGAAAAAAAAACTGTTGATAATTTTATTTATTTTTTTAAGATATATTTTCTACTGTGATCATTAAAAGTAAGTAAAACCCTTGCAATAAAAATCCACTTTGAGAAGTAAGTATGTTTATTTATTTTTATAATGATGTCAACTTAGTTGATCAATACATACAGCATGTATTTTTTATTTTCAAATTCTAGCTAATTCTCAAGTTACGAAGTTGAAACGATTTCCGAAATCAGTACTCTCATTATACACTGGTATAAGAAATTAAGAGAATTTTTAGATTTGGTCAATTATTTTTAGAACTACTGGACCGATTTTAATGAAATTTTTATGTGCATACATTGAAACAATACAAAACAATTAACCCTCCAAAATTTAAAATACAAAAGCATGATCGTAAGTAACACTCGTTAGAGTCGGATGGTATGAAGTAGTAATTGCAAAATTTAACAAAAAAGGGGGGTTAGTAGGGGGTACGGTCCCCTCTAACAGTCATATAAGCCTTGCAATGTGACTCCATACTTGAAATGAAGCAGTTTATGGGATCCTGGGAGGGGGGGGGGCAATTGTTTCCACTCGTTCAACAACGCTGTACTCAGGCTATTGGGGGTCCTCGGAGGGATGTTGCGAGTGTCTATTGCCCTCCAACATGATGTCAGCCCAGACCGTCAAACCTCCTCCTTCATAATGGTCGGTTTCGCGGATATTGGAAGGCAAATAGCAAGTCCCGGTTCAGTTTAAAAGACTATTCTTGCCCTACGTTTACATGGATAGAAGCAGGAACCTGCTACCTACCCTCCAATATCGGCGAAATCGACCATTATGGCGGTGATAGTTTGACGGTTTAGGCAGGTATCATGTTGGATGGCGGCACACCCCTCCATGTCTTTGAGAGAGGCTCTTTGATTGTTGTGAGGTATAGGTATGTGGTCTTGGAGCTCTATGTTCACTTCTTGAGGGGTGCTGTTAGCCACGAGTTAATTTTAATAGATGCTAACACAAGGACACAGACAGCTCTTCTGGTCGAAAAAATTCCTGGAAGGGGAGGATATTCATTCGATGGGTTGGCCAAGCAGATATCTAGACTCTAATCCTGTAGAACATGTCTGGGACGCTCTCGGGAGAGCAATAGCATCTCGCAACACCCCTCCGGGAACCATCCATAACCTGAGAACGGCGTTGTTGAACGAAGGGAAATAATTGCTTAAAGATCCCCTGAACTGCTTTATTTAAAGTATGGTTTCACACTGCGAATCCTATATATCTGTTAGAGGGGACCATACCTCCTACTAACCCATTTTTTTGTTCAATTTTGCAACCGCTGTTTCATGCCATCCGACTCTAACGAGTGTTATTTATAATCATGCGTGTGTATTTTAAATTTTGGAAAGTTAATTGTTTTGTATTGTTTCAATGTATGCATATACCAAATTTCATTAAAATCGGTCCATTAGTTCTGGAGATAATTGTCCAAATCTGAACATTCTCTTAATTTCTTACACCCGTCTATAACAGCGAATGATCGAGTAACGCCCCTGGCGTCATCAAAAATGAAACTTGAACTACGGCATGATAATTTGATAATATTTTTTGATAATATTTGACATGCAGGGAAAAATTTGATTTTGACCAGGCTGAACTGGATCCGGTAACTTAACTGCTTTGCTCATGAGACTAATTTAAGAAAAATGAAGAAACGCAAAAGTGGTTAACAATGAACACTATCTTCTGGGGTTTAGAGTTAATCCACTGGAGTTAAGGATAAAATTTCAATCATCAAAATATCACCGAACAGGCAATTGCTTCGTCAAATGCTGAAACAATTTTCACCCGTCATACCATGACGGACGATTCTCTATTTTAAGAAAAGAAATCTAAACGTTCGTTCCAAACGTAATAAACAACATAGTTACCCGCATACCTTCGTAGATTTAGAGTTATTAATTATCACGGTTATTTAATTCTTATGGGTTCAAACGGTGATGACGTGGTTATTTTTCTTTTATGTTACTTGAAAGCAACCTTTTTTTCTACAATATTGCTCACAGTATGGAGACCTGACTTTTCAAACGTTTTACCAGGCTAGAAATATCCAAACATAAAATATATTGTTGTTGTCCCACTATTCTCCCTGTCTCACTGTACCCACTTCTCCCCTATAGGGCTTTATTTCCTTCTGTACATCTCAGAAAATAAAATGAAAAATTATTAGTAAAAGAAAACATTTTGTTTAATCCAAATAAACGAAAAGCAAAATTTGTTTCATCGTTAGCAATTACTTCCAAATTGTTGAGAGGAAAGAAACAATCATCAAATAAAACAACATTTCAAATGGTAATGTTGTAAAATTACAGATTGTATCAAATAATAAGTAATTAACAAGTCTTGCATTCTTTGCATTTTAAAACACGCTTTCCACCAACGTGAGTTAATTAATTTCATTTTCCGCAATTTGCTACAAAATTGGATTTTAAACGTATTATTATCGAAATTTATACGACTGTTAATACTTTGAGGCGGAAAGAATACTTTTTAAGGAGGAGCAGTTTCTAATTAACACCTTTGAACTTATCTTCGTAATTGCAGTTATTTATAGCTTAGATTGTTACTCTTTTATGAAATTTAGAATGAATCTTTACTTTGCTAAAAGATTGTTCTTAATGGAAGAAAATATTTTGTATAGATACTTAAATTAGATTTTTCCCATGATTAAACTTGAAGAACTTCCATGAAGAAATCACTTTTACTGGTGGTGCGTACTAAAATTTGAGACTAATTACATGGTTGTAATGTTAGTTGCAGAAAAATGCGTTAACATAAAAAGGAAAAGAGTATTAGAAGACAATTTTAAAATTAGCTACTCTTGTGTGATGCAGAATTGCCAATCAACGTGCTACAGTGCGCAAGACAGAGTATTCAGAGGCATACTTATGGAAACATTTTAATCATTGAAAAATGATGTCTCGTCCTTAGTGACAGTATGCCATAGTTTGCAATAGATTAAAATGATATAATATGTTTGCACGAAGTTAACAAGATCAAGAGTGCACAATGGTGAAGTCTCTTTTTCTAACACTATCGTCAAATTTTGGCCAGTTATCGTTCTACGCTGGGAAGAGAAAAAAATAAATTCTACGTATAAACTGATATATTCTGTAACATTTCATTCGGAAAGATTTCGATACATGGAAAATTGGCGATCCTTATCCGTTGGCGCCAAATTTTAAACACCAATGCCAGCACGAGAAATGTTTTTTCTTTGCATACGTAAACAAAGAGTAGTGCAAGAGTATATATTTGCATCGGGTTGTCAAACAGTGACAGAGTTATCAAAATAAAATTATTGTCGCTAAGAATTTGAAGACCCTGCCAAATTCCCAATTCTCAAAATATCCCCTTTCACTCATTCATTTAGAGAAAAATATACAACAAGCAGACTTGGAATGAATTATTGCTGATTTGTATTGTAAGTACACATAAAATTGTATGTTCCCGGAAGAGGCGCCGCAATGGGAGATCACAAGAAGTCACTCTGACCTTCCAAAAATTTCCTCATTCGGCAAATTTTGTCTTATTTGATAAAATAATCATCATTCGGCGAAATTTGAGTTCTATTCGGCAAAATTATCATCATCCGGCGAAATTTGGAGTTCCATTCGGCAAAATTATCATCATCTCGGTGAAATTTAGAGTTTCATTTGACAAAACTATCATCGTTTGGCAAAACATGGAGAAATATTCTGCAAATTGAAAATTTCCACCCTTCCAAAACTTAAGCTCGGGGCGCCATCGCCACTGGTTTCCAGATGTACAATGAAACGAATGTGTAAGAGAAAAAATAGACATTTTAGAAACATGAAAATTCATATGTTTTCCTCAAATTTATAATGAGCTTACTATTGAACCCGCACATGGTAGACTATAATGATGCAGTTAGTATGTAGTAAGCAAGAGCGACGAGTTCACATTGAGCTGACTAAAAACATCACATTTGTTCTTAAATAATGGTTTAAGCATTGAGAGATAAATTATTATGGAGCATTGAAGTTAAACACACAAAAGCATATTTTACCTTAGTTAAAGCAAGCTATATATCTAAGGAGTGGTCTTTTTCCACTTGTCTCGCGTTTGTATTCAAAGCTCGTTTCACATTTTGCTAAGAGTTCTCTAAAAATAAACGCATTTAAAAAGTGCAGAAATGGCAAAAGATAGACGCCATTGTCGTTTAACTTTTTCTTGTGCGTGGTAAAATGAAAGGAACTGTTCTCATTTTGTTGGCTGGCACGCAAGATAATATGTTTGTCGAAGCCTTGGCGTGGATACGTTGTAGAGTCTTTTTTTCATGCTATCCATTTTAAAAGTAATTTTAGTCCTGATTTTTTTTAGCGCCTTAGAATTATGGCACTTCCAGAATATAATTCAAAGCTAAGAGGGGAGGTTGTAAAACTTCAGTCTAGTTTAAATACCATTAAGAGAGGAAATTATAACGATTTTTTGGCAAAGATCATTGTGGAGAATGTTTTTAACAAGAACTAATATTAAATTAAAAATGAAGAAAAAATTTGAGTTTTTGACATCTTGAATTCAAATTACATTGTTCGCAATCACGAGTGTATGTGTGCAGGCGTGTGTGTGTAGGAATGTGTGTGCGTAAGTATGTGCGTGTGTGCAGGTGTATGTGTGTAGGCATGTGTGTGTGTGTAGACACGTGTGTGTGTGTGTCTCTGTGTGTGTGCAGGCGTATGTGTGTAGACACGTGTGTGTGTGTGTCTCTGTGTGTGTGCAGGCGTATGTGTGTAGACATGTGTGTGTGTAGGGTATTGACGCTACCACCTAAGAATGGTACCGCTCGCGGGGGCCGGTGAACAGTGAAGTTTTATGCTTAAGTTAAGCATTGAATGAACGCAACCTATCTGTAACCACGGGCGACGAAACTTTTTCCGCTAAATAAATATTAAAACAACAAGCTAGACTTATTCTTGCTGGCATGGTGGTTTGAAAAATCAGAGCAACATCAATTTTGACCAAGTGCGGATAGTAAGACCACTCAATTAAATCATAGCTATATAAGAACACACTTGTTCAAGTCTTCTTTCAAACATTATGTTACCACATTGATCATATTCGAGCGCCACATATAGACCGCGGGTTATTGATTGGAAAAAAAAATGACCAGAACACTCTCAAATAAGTCAACTTTCAGAGAAAAGGAAATATCGAAACGAAATAAAACCTTTAAGAATATTCTTTTTAAAAACTTCAGTTGCACTGGCATCGTGCACAAATCTCCCCGAATTATTTCTAAGAATATTTTCTTTTATTTTTTTAAAGCCAGTTTTGGACAGTCAAACTTCTTTCAGAACAGTTTTGAGTATTCTTGAACAAATAATGTAAATATTTGTTAGAATATTGATTTAGTTTTGCTTAAAGAAAAATCTTCGGAGCAACATTCTTAAATACGTTCAATTCTGTGAAACGAAAATTAAGAAATGTTTTTATTATTATTATTATTATTATTATTATTTTAAAATCACTCATTTACCGCTGAATGAGTGCTCGAATTTGACTCAAAAGATGTTAGCTCTTTGGTATTTTAAACATAAAAAACGAATTTTACCTAAGCAGTAAGTTACGGCCAAGTGCTAAAACAGAACTACATGGAATATACCGACAGCCCAGTTTTCCCAAACGTACTTGTGATTGAACTCATTACTCAGGAATAGGGAATAACTGAAATTGAGGCAGATGTCATCTCACAGTACCAACAAACTGGTTAATAAAGAAAATTTATCTCACCAGCGAAATTTCGCAGACATGGTGCAGTTCACCTCGTAAAGTAAAGACAAAGCTTAGGTATAAAGCAGCTAAATACACAAGTTCTGCTTTCAACTGCTGCGGGTAATACGGCTGTTAGTATATGGCATGCAATTTTACTTATTCTGTTAAAGTGTTGAGTACTTGCTGACCCGTGCGATGCATTCGCGCTCTACAGAAAGAATTCAAAAGAATTCAAAAACCTGGTTTTTATTAGATTTTAAAAGACGAAAAAATGTAGGTATGTAAACAAATTAAAGATGACAAACAAACACAATATTATAAGAACAAACAAGCTGCCTCTTCGTCAGTGGGTGGAAGCAGCATACCCTAAGCAGAGCCTCACAGGTTTCGGAACGCGTCGCGAGTCAGCAAGTAAACCAGATAATATTATTATAAAACAAAGGTTGCAATAGATACAGAACTAATATTTGTTAAAGTATAATGTAAAAGTTCTTGTAAATATAGGACAAATGCTCTTTGAAACAATTCATAATACAATTTTTGAAAAACGACAAGATGATATCGATTTAAATGGAATTGACGTAAAAATAGCATAAGTGGAATAAAATGTTTCAAAGCAAGTTTCTGAATCGCAACATCCCCACCCATACCTGCAAGCTTAGGGTATGCTGCTCCCGCTCACTGACGAAGAAGCAGATTGTTTGTTTTATAATGTTGTGTTTGTTTGTGATCTTTAATTAGTTTACATACCTACATTTTACCGCCTTTTGAAATTTAAATATTTCACATAATTCTAAGTGCTGCAGTTTTCGCCTTGTTTATATTGATCTTTCGTTTGTTTCAAGTTCTGTATATATATATATATATATATATATATATAGATGGATAGATAGGTAGATTTTTTTTGTGTTTGAATAATAGTAAAAAGGATTTTTTTCATTATTAGACTGATAGCGTAAAAAAATCTTTAGCATGATGTTTTACTTTTGAAGTTTGATGAAGTGTTAAAAAGAGTATTGCGTGGTAAATAATTACGAAAGTTTTTTATTTTTTTTTTACGTTCACATGATTCGATGCAGAATAGGGTTCTATATACAATGTAATTACGGAAAGTCACAATTTTTCGGACTTTCATAAGTTTGAGGTACAGAATTTATGCGCATACGCGTATGTGTATAGTTCTATCGATTGTCACTAATGCGATTTTTTTGCATAAATGGAATAAAAATACTTTCCAAAGAGGATATTATTACCTAATTAGCCTTTGCATGCCAAAAGCAACAACAATAATAATTTAATTTATTTCCTTAAAATTTAAGGAAAATATCCTACTAGTCAATTATTATTCTTAATCAACTTAATGCTCTTTTTATTGATAGGCCCTTTAGACGTGATAAAACATTCCACAGGTTTAATTAAATTACTTAGAAGCCGAGAATAATGGCTTTATTCAAAAGTAATTACCGATTTTTAGCGCCGAGAAGCATTTTTTCTTTCCTGATAAAGCTTTTCAGAACAAGAAAATTTCCTTCTCACTAACTTTCAAACTTTTATTCTCTGCAGTACCCTTTTGCCTGCAGCATGTGGTTTTTTTCCTTTAACATTTTCAATAGGAAATGCGAATATTTCTTCACTTAACATTTTCAACAGTAAATATGTGCTACACAAATATTTTTGTGCTACACAAATTTTAGTGTTCTAGGGGACTCTGCCCCCTGCTCACTAACGCTCACCAACCCCCGAAGATTGCTTCGCAATCTTATTTGATTAGCAAAGATTTAAATCGTCACTTAAAAAGTAACATATTAAAAACGTATGATGAGCTCCCTTTTGGAACAAAGAGCACCCCTTCCCCGGGTTTGAAAATAACTTTGTACCAACTTGCAGACCCGTAAGGGCTAAAGGGCTACTGAACATCGCAAAACTGCAGTTTGTACGTTTGGAAAGTCGCTTTCATATTCGTGGTCTCTAGTAATATATTTTGCGCTTTAGCTCGGAGCTGAAATTGAGTTAAGCCTAAAATTTTCCCTTAAAATCGGAGCCCTCAAAGTTTGTGAATAAGAAAGAAGGAACAAGTAAATCAAGGACGTAACTATGGCAACGCCAAATAAAACATCGATGATTTTAATAGAGATGAGATTATTCGAACTTGATTTTTAACGGCTTGTAACTTTTTTTCCTTTGGAGATAGAAGCTTAGTTTTTCTGCCTTGGGTCGATTTGAAGTAAAAGAAGGCGCTCTTTCCAGTGGTGTCAAAAAGAAAACTACGGGACAATTCCTTCACGTTTTACTTATAGATTTAATGATGAGAGTAGTGCTTAAATGTTAGCTAAGCCTAAAAAGGTTCCAGCTAAAAGCGCAAATAACTCCCGCCGTATTTAACTTAGAGCATTGAAACAAATTGCGTAGAGCGCGAAACATTCTACCCTATATATAATTTTAATATGTGCAAGTAATTTTTCACCCCTTTAATAGGCAATTTACGCGAAATTCGAACTTAAAAATTAAATTACAAAAAAAACTAATTCGAATTTTAAAAAATAAAACCCCGAGAGCAAACTACCGGGGCTCGAAGTAATTTTGTACAAAATTTCAAGACTGTAGGTGGTATTGGGTCTCCTGGACGCAGGCCCGCCACAGATTTTCTTCCAGAATTTCTTTGAAACCTTACTTTTATTTACTACTAGCAAAATAGCCGGTGTTGCCTGTGTCAGTAATAATTGTGAAAAACAATCGCTACTTTTATTCGTTTTCTGTTTTAACTGAAAGAAGTCAAAACACCTCGCTTTGACGTGATTAAAAATCGAGCTTCTTCCTTACCCATAAAAGTAAAGAAGCAATAAGTATAAAGAACAAAATAGTATTTCAGTTGGGGGGGACGAAAGAACGACGTTAGGCATATAAAAATTTTAAGAATTTCTAACATATGAAATTTCACTTGTTTAAAAAGATTTATCAGTTAATATTTCTTTCTTTCTTCCTTTTTTTTAGTCTAAAACATTTTCTATGTGGCTATTGAAATACAAACAGTTTTTAAAAATGTAGCCGCCCGTAATCCCACTATACTTGCTTTAGTTATTTTGGGAAATTTCAATTATTGTGGGTTGGTGTGATTCAAAATGTTAACAAATTTACGGTAATCGTTTTGAGATGCCTTGGATAATGCTCCCCCTCCCTACTTTTTAAAACTGTCTGTTACTAATTTTCGTCCAAAGACATATTGTCGCCAAATACTGAGATATTTTTGGTGATCATAAAAATGATGCTAAACATTTTTTTCCGAAATAAGTATCAAAACTTGTCCAGTGTTTGAAATTGTGCACAAAGACAAATTAATGGAAGATTTTGTGTTGTTTACAGATCTGCCTAATTTTATTAGCGGATCATTTTACATTTTAACAAAAGCTTTCAAGATTCTTTTAATTCCGATATTTTGGTTATATGGTGAAATAAAAGTAGAGAAACATTATTACGTAGTCTTTGGCTGCAAAAACAGCGCAAGTTGAAAAGATTGCCTTACATTATAATTGAATCGTTATGATTCATTGTTACTATGTTCTTATTTCTATGAAATTAATATACATATTTTGTAACTGATTTCCAATTGTATGTTTGATGCATAAACTCGTTTGTAAGTAATAAACTTACACATGTTTTGAAAAGACTCTTTCTCCCAGAATAGGAAAAAATAGGCTTTTCTGCCTATATATAAGACACCGATTGGTAAAAATCTCCTATGTGATATAGAAAAATGGATGCCCTACTTGAAATCAGCGCACACAAAAGAATAAAAGTCACTCATTACTGTACAATCAGTTTTTCATGACCCAAATTTTGCAGGCCTGAGTAAGTTTAGACAAAAAATATATATATTTTCCAACTGTTGCCAAAATCAGTTGTCTTTTTACTTATTCCGTTATCGATTATTCACATAGATGAGGATAAAAATCGTAAGAAAGCAATAAATTTCGTGCTTGCTCCAGAGAAGCATTGATTAAAAATTTCATTATGATTACTATTAATACTGCTATTGTAACGCAGCGAATTTTTGTAACAATGGGTTTTATATCTAATCATTTAATGGGGAAATTACATGATATTTACTGTTTTCCATCGTAACCTTTTAAAAATAAGTTTTTTAGGAGTAAATTATAGCCCGTGTTTCTCCCTAATAATGTAGATATCTATCGTGAAAAAATGGTTCAAATCAGTACAGTAGTTTTGATGCTTACCCCGAACATACAAAAACAAGTAGCCATATATGCATATAAATATGAGTCTAATGAGCTAAATATGAGCTAAAAATCCTAAGAAAGCAATAAATGTCATGTTTGCTCCAGAGAAAGCTTGATTCAAAATTTTCATTATGATTACTATTACTATTGCTGTTGTAAGGCAACGAATTTTTGCAGCAGTGGGTTTTATATTTAATCATTTAATGGGGAAATTACATGAAATTTACTGTTTTAAATCATAACTTTTTGAAACGAAGTTTTTAGGAATAAATTATAGCCTATGTTGCTCCCTGATAATGTAGCTATCTATGGTGAAAAAATGGTTAAAATCGGTCCAGCAGTTTTGAAGATTACCCCGGACATACATATATACATTAGGGTGTCCCAAGATATAATGGTGAAAAAAAAAATTGTGAAATCGAATACGCATACCCTCCAAATTTTTTCCTTTTCACCTCAGAAACTTGAGAAAAAAGTTTTATTGCAATAAAATAACGGGAACCCGTGCCGACTTGAGATCAAAGTTGGACCTGAAATCGTGTACATCGACTACAGTGAAAATATTGCTAACTGTATAATTCCTTACTACACGTGACATCAATTTATTTAAAGCAGATATTTACAACAATATTAGACTACAAGAAACATTACTGCACATATTTTTCATTCAATATTTGCTTTTTGCAGACAGGATAGAGCTTCTGGTGCTCTTAAACGCAACGTAACACAAATTGTTTTTGTTCCTCATCAGCTGTAAGCAAACCATTGAAAGTCCTGCATCATTTTTACCACTTTTTCAGCTGCATCGTTTACTGCTTTAAACATTGAGACAGTCTTTTTCACATCAAAGAATGAAATATTATTGAACATACCATAAAAGCTGGATGAATTTTTGCAGAGCAGCTTTTGAGATAATTGGGTCCACATTTTCGTACACTTTTTCAAAAAGCACAAATCTTTGTTGGATGCTTTGACTGCCAAAATGCATTGAAGCCATGGTTTCACGTATATTGTTACTACAAACAGCAGACATCAAACAATGTTTCATTTTCCGTCGTATCTAATTTTAGTTGTGAACTAAATAGTAATAGTTTTAGGGAGTAAATTGCTCAAGCAGTCCATAGCGCTTCGTGCATGGCTCCCGGTGTTCTTATTTTAAATTCATTTTCTGTATCTCCACTTAAAAATATTATAAGCAGTTCTATCAACTCTTTATAGTCATCCCTGACTGTAATATTAGTGAGTTTAGCACGGTAAAGTCAAGCAAATTTTCCAAATTAAGAGTACAGTTCGGAACAACTCCGCAGCTCTTCCACAGCACTGTATTTTAGTGGGATAGATCAGTTCAAATATATGATGGCGATGGCGGCACGCAAAGGAAAGCATTTCTCTAACAAATATTTGCTCAAATATAGCGCAAGAACCACTTAACGGACTTGTTTTGGAAGCTGTAGTATCACAACAAAGAGAAATTTGAACTCAAGAAATTGAACTTTGTCTTCGAGATTCCTATCTAAAACTGCCTTTCAAACAGCCTGTTTTTGTTCTTTTCCTGTAGAATTATCCAGTTTAGACTCAGCAATGAGTTTTTTGTCACATCCTCATGAAATAACTATAGATAAGTGATATTCTTTTAATTTTTGAGCACTCAGAGCAGGCAACAGTTTCATATCCCAAGGTAAATTCACTACATGTGGTACCTCGTACCAAAAACCAATTTTTATTCTTTCCTCGTGCTCCTTCCGCTTTTCGGTTCGAATTCTTTGAATTGAAGATACCTATGGGAAATTCATCAATGTTACACCCAAGTGCGTCAATAGTAGCTTCAAGAATAAACACATAATCTCGTATACTTGGACACCTGTCCAATGCAGCAATTGACTTTGGAGTAACAAAATCGCTCCTCGTTACATATTTGCTTGTTCCAGGTTCTGATAATTCTTGTTCCAGGCTCTGGAATACTTGTTCCAGGTTCTGATATACTTGTTCCAGGTTCTTATATACTTGCTCCAGGTTCTGATAAACTTGTTCCAAGTACTGCTTTATATGTTTCAGGGAAATCGTCTGAATTAATATTTTCACTAGAGTTCGAAGAGGAACTTTCTTGTACAGGTTCATACAATTCCGAGGATGTTGAAGCGAAATCCTATTTCATGCGCCTGTTTTTTTCATTGACAGCTCAAAGTCGAGCCCTTTCCTCTTTGTCGGCCAGTTTTCTATCCACTCCACCTAAAGTGACCACGTCGGCCGGGCTCTCTTTGGACTTGCAAGAAAATCCCATCTTCCTCTATTTTGATTAACCGAAGTGGATCAGCATGTGCAATGTTGAATAAATTATTTAAATTACTCTCAAATTCTTGTTGGCGCTGCCTGAATACTTCTTGCAGTATTTTGCATCTTTTTGTAAGTCTGTTCAAATTTGATACAGATTTTTCAGGCCTTTAGGCGCAAGTCGGCACGGGTTACCGTGCTTCAAACTGCGGGAACCTTTTTTAACAACGGTTTTGATGTAAAAGGAAAAAAATAAGAGGGTATGCGTTTAAAAAAAAACAACTTTCATTTTTTTTTGGAACACCCTAATATACATACATACAGAAGTAGCCATCCATACTAATATTATAAAGAGATAGGGCGGATTTTTGTGTGTTTATATGTTCAAGGTAATCTCTGGAACCACTGTACCTATTTGAAAATGTCCTTCACTACATGAAAGGTGCTTTCTTACTGAGTGACATAGGCTATAATTCGAAAAGTAGGCATTTATGTAAGAGATAAGCTCATAACAATGACTAAATATAGGAACGATGTTTTGCATTTAAGTTAAATTTTAAAAATTCTTGAAGGGAGAAAACGATTAGTTTTTTCCTTCAAAATTAAGCAACTAACGAACTCCATTAATGCGTTCTTTTTTGTTGATGTATATGATATTGTTATTCTAATACTTGTTAAAAGTAAGGAAATATAATTTTATTTCAAATCTTTAAAATAATAAGAAGTTTAAAGTAAGAAATAACAACGCCAAAAAGCACAAATTGCAATTTTGCAATAATCTGCAATTTGTACTTTTTGTCGTTGTTATTTCTTACTTTACTTTTCAGCACAAAGGTATTTGATTATCTTAATAAGGCCTACTTAGTTAATTATCATAGTATAGCTTAAATTTTTATTTTTGCAGTAAATTAGTAATTTTTTTAGAATCTTTACCTAAATGATATCTATTAATAGACTATTCAGCACATTAATTCTCATCTGCAACCATCCAATTTTTAAATTTTTTTTACTATGATTTTCTTACTTATGATTTCAATATTTGACGGGTGAAAATTGCTTTTACATTTGAAAGAAGCCATTGCCTGTTTGGTGATATTTTGATGGTTGAAATTTTAACCGTATATCTCCAGTGGATTAACCTTAAACTCCAGTTGATGGCTTAAATTGTTGGCCACTTTTTCGCTTCTTCATTCCCCTAAAATTAGTCTTCCCAGTAAAAAAGTTAAGTTACTGGATCCAGTTAAGTCAAAATAAAGCATTTCCCTGCTTGTCAAGCATTACCAAAAAATATCATCAAATTATCATGCTATGGCAAGAGTTTCATTGTTGATGACGTCAGAGCGTTACTCCATCAGTGAATTGGCTATTATATATATGAGGGTGTAATAAAAATAGGTAAGAACTTATTTTAACAATAATAACTCTCAATAAAGTTGAATGAAGAATAAGGAAAAATTGTTACTTTTGCACTGATAAAAAGGTTTCAATGAAGCCTTATAATGGCTATCTGATGTATTTTATCCACAATTTGGGCCTCATTTAGGTTTTTCTTTTTTCATCATACTCATTTTTTGATCAGAAACACTACTAAACGAAATTGTAATAAATTACCTTATGGTCAATAAAATTAAATATTTTTTAATGGGGGTTACTTTTTTAATGGAGTTTTCCAATTATTACAACAATTTTACAAATGAAGTTTATGATACATTGAACAGTAGGTGACCACCTTGTCAGTTATTAAGTGGACCGTGGTGGTCTGATCGGTAAAAGTCTCTTAGACTTGTAACTCGAGGGTCGCGGGTTTGATGCCGACCGGTCGAAGATCTTGCGTGTACGCCAGAGGCTCCCAAAATTCAGACTTCCGCGGACCCCCTCAGAAAAAAAACTGCGAACTTCGCTTCTTTTTTTTTTAGAATAATTTGAGGTTTTACGTTTAAAAGTTTTCCAAGCAGATTGATATTTCAATATCAGCTGCTGGGAAGATGGAAGATTTATACTTCAGCCTCTTATCCTTTAAATCTTTGAAGACCCAAAGAAAGTGGGCACATTTTGCTTGAAACAAAAATTGCTAAATCCCCTATTCATTAGCCTTTTCCTCACTCGACAGAATAACTCTGATTTAAATGAGAATCAACTGTAACAAGCTGAATTTAAAACGATCCTAATCTAATGAGGATCTAACATTTCACAAGATTTCCTAAACAAATCAAGTGGGTTTGATACTGGTTTCCTTACGTGAATGTGTGAAACTGTTCTCAAAAACTTGTTTCTTTCTCCATCTCCTTCTTTCTTTCTCTCTCCAACTCTATTTCTAAAGATTAGTTTACAAAAAAGGGTTAATAACTCTGCATGTCAAGCGAACGATTGGCCTTTCACTCTACCTTCTATTTAAAACACGTGCTCTTATTTGGGTCGTTTCCGAGATTTTAAAAGGATAGTTTTCTGAAAGAGCATGCTTAAAAACATAAGATTTAACCATTTTTTAAATAATTTGACAAAGGTTTCACATTTTTAACAATTATTTTAATCGGTGCGCAGATTGAAATTAATTTTCTTCGCTTCTGCACAGGACATCACAAGTGATGAAATGCCTTTTGATGCCAATCGCTAATTATCATGTCCTGGCAAAGCGGTTGAAAAAAAAAAGCGTTTACATTTTGCGTGCCAGTGGAGCAGCGCGCCAAAGTACATCACTTGTGACGTCATAAAGACCACACTTTATTTCCAAAATCGGACTTTAAAAAAAATAACTGTTGGGAAAATAAAAGTTTTTTCTTTCTAAATGTTTTTTTTTCTTCCTCTTTTTTTTCCTTATTCTATTAATTTTAGTGACTAAAAGTAGTATTTTTGACTGAAGGAAACAACCCAATTCTAACTTGGGGTATCTTTTTTCTTCCCTGTTTATTTGCGTTTTGCCAAATTATTAGTAATATAGTTTTTCTCCCATGTTTGTAATTGATTTTTAAAAATTCAGTGTTGGGGCTGTCCATATGTTGTGGGGTGAATATACTACAAATAGGTTACTATACTTTTTTTTAATGCTACTTTGAGGAAAACTCAGCAAATTAATGTTTTCTCGTGTATTCCTCAAATATTGTTTAAGAAAAAAGCTACAAATAGGTTACTATATCTCTTTTTTTTTTTTTTTTTTTTTTAATGCTTGCTATTTCGAGGAAAACTCAACAAATTAATGTTTTCTCGTGTATTCCTCAAATATTGTTTAAGAAAAAAGCTGCTGAAGTTTAAATACATATTTAATTTTCACTGAAGAAAAAGTCAACGAAAATGTTCCATCTATGTTATATTTATACTTAGAAAGTCACAACAAACCATAAATATAAATATTCAGTTTGCGTGAAGAAGGAAAAAGATTTTATGATGTTAAATGGGTATGAAGTGAAGAAAATGCTAAAAAGAAATACCGAACTTCCAAGCGCGGTGATGGAAAAGAATGTCGAATAGCCTCGAGGCGATAAATCACCTACTAGTTTCAAAATTTATCGCAAAAGTTTCTTTTCTTTCAAAAATTTTTAATTTTGTATGAAAACTTAAGAGTACGTGGGGCAATAAATCTAGTTTTAGTGAATGTAACTGAATTTTACGAAAATAAAACTTCTAAGAATTTTATAAATGTGATACCTCTTGCTAAGGTACTAATCGTGATATAATTCCTTCTAGAAGAATTCGTTGTTTCTGTGGAAACCAATCTTTATAGCAGGTGGTCTTAAAATATGTAGCAAAAAGTTTCTTTAAACTCCTGTGAGTAGTTTAAAATCAAATACTGCAATATTTTAAACAGTTCTTAAAGTGTTTGTTTGTTATGAATGTTTACTTTTTATTCATCATATATTTATGCTTGAATTAATTTTAAAAAAACTTACTTTGTTGGCTTTTAATGGCTTAAAACAAATTTTCAAAATTTTAGCAATGTTTTCAACTTTAGATTTTCCAATGTTTTCGAACATTTAAAAAACTGAGATGTATAGTACAGCCTCGATAAGATGAGGCGTGACCTTGAAAATGTTTGCTGTTTTAGAGGGATGCTGAAAAATTTCTTATCTATTTTTTTTTTCTCCTTTCTTAGTTATGATTTAAATTTAAATAAATTTCCTGAAGAAATAAACTACTGCGTTTTATTGCACAGCGTGTGACAGAAACGTCACTGCGAGTCGCAAAGGTCACAGTTATAAAATGGAAGGTCACTGTAATAATTCTGATTACTCACAGGAGTCACGCTGTGACACGTTTGCGACACGGTTCATGTGACTTTCCTGCGACATCGCCGCAACAATTAATCCGATTCCGACTCCGGAAATTTTAGAACTTTCGATTCCGACTCCTTTGCCCCAAAATCAATCCGACTCCGACTCTATTGCCCCAAAATTAGTCCGACTCCGACTCTATTACCCCAAAATTAGTCCGACTCCGACTTCACAAGCAGAGTTGCAGACTTTGAGGTAAAAGACTGACTCCGACTCTTGGCATTTTAAACCGTCTACTCCCGACTACGACTCTTATACCCCGAAATCACTCCGACTCCGACTCTACGACTCCTGCTCCGCAATCCTATCAGAATGGTTCGTCATTCTGACGGTCTGGGTGTTGTCCAATATAACACCAGTTGACGGCTTCAAATTCCAAAATCCGCTTTGAACCTTCTGAAAAACTAAACTGGGTGTAAAATCATGTTTTCGTAAAAATTAATCATTATTTGAGAATTGTTTTGCATCCGACAGTTTCTGCTTTTGTGTGCATGTAGCTCGTCAACATTGCGTTTACGAACATATGTTCCAGCATGGTTCTTTCTTAATATCAGCCCATCTAAACCTTTCAAAATTTGGTTACGCATTTTCAGATCATCTCGTATAAATGAACTGGAAACGAGTTCAATCTCTCTATTTAATTACATCATTTATTATTCGCAATAAAGCAGAAGACAGACAAAAACAATGTTTAATTTTAGGTCAATTTTGCTTCCCACGCGTGAGGAAAAAATTTGTTTATTCAACCAAAAACTTCTCTAGAGAACAATAAAAGCAGCTAGGAATGAGATCAGAAGTCGTTATTCGGTGGAGGAATTCTCTTTATAGCTTTAGCAACGTATTGCCTGTTACTTTGTATCAGGTACAGATTTTTTTTATAGTCCTTTCGTTACGTAATGCTCAATATATATCTCTACCTAGTTCTATATCTTAATTACGTGATACTTTAATTAATTCAAATAAAACGTTAGAAAGATTGGTTTTAAATTGAAAAAAGAAAATAAATTGGAAATATGTAAGACGAAAAAATAAAGAAGAAATTCATTCTTTTTTTTTTTTTTTAGAGCATATCTCGAGAGAATATAAATTTTCGAACGTTCTTTAAAGCATGCAGTATGCACAAATATACATACATGATTCAATGGAGTACCTAGCACGGGATAACAACACCCAAGGCGGTAATTTGTAATGTCAGCCCCCCCTCCCCTCCCCATCCGTTAAGAAAACAGAAACAACTTGTTTTTATTTATTTGGTATATCGAAAGCTTAAGTTTGCTAATATACAAAAGACACATAAATTATGAACGCATTTTATGTAAAACTTGGCCAAGGCGTACATTGCTCTACTTTCATTGAAAATAGTTTTCCATTGTTTTTTAATTCATTTCTCTTCAAAAATCTGAAGATTTCATTCGTATTTGCAAATATTTTTTTTTCGAACCTTATTGCTCTTACATGCTACGTGATCTTAATTTTTTCCGTAGAACTGTATGGCTTTTTAAAAGAATCTCTGCTGTTTTCAACATTCTAGGAAACGCTTTTGATTTCTTTTCTATTTCTTTTCTATGTTACGAAAACATTACACATTAGCAAAATTTTATTTTAGTAATGAAATTATATATACGTTAACTATGCGTCTCTTGAAGAATGGTTTTTAGCCTACTTTTCCAATGAAAGTCAGAGAAAGAAGAAAAAAAGACATGAAAGAAGGCTTAATGCATCTTGAAAAAAATCGCGAAAAACAAAAAATAATAATAATAATAAAAATAATTTAATAAATATCGAAAAATCAAAAATTAGAAAGTAGGGTATTGAAATAGGGTAAAATGTCTGTCGGTCTATATGTCTGTCTAACCCCCCCCCCCCCCCCCTTCCCAATAACTTTTGAGAAAATAGTCCGATTAAAACAGTTTTTTTTTTGAGCAATCATGATTGCTTATTGCTTTCATTTGACTGTTTTTGACGTTCCTTTGATTTTTCCCACCAGCACCCTCCGCAGCATCACCGTCGACCGGGTCCTCACGATGCTGCACCTCTAGCGAAAGCCGTCTCCAGGTTTCGTCAATATCCTACACTTACACGCATACATACACGCACCTACACACATATACATATAGACATCTACACACACATACATACATACACCTACACACATACACAAACACATACACACACCTACACACTCACATACACACAACTACCCACACACTCATGTCTGCACACAGACACAATGCCTACACACACACATACACATACCCCCCACACACATACACACAACTACCCACACATCATGCCTGCACACAGACACAAACACACATGCCTACACACACACACAAACCCCCCACACACAAACACACACGCTTACATATGCACACACACTCGTGATTGCGAAAAACATAATTTGAATTCAAGATGACAAAATTCAAATTATTATTTTTTTTTTTTCGAAAGATCTCGGCGAGGACACCTCATTCCTATATTTCACTTTTGATTTGAACTATTTTTCGTTCGATTTCGAACAGTTCAAAAAAGCTTATTATTAGCGCCTACTGGGAAATTCAAGGCAATTCCGAATTTAGATGCGAATTCGCTTCAAAAAAAAAAGGAAAAAGCTTTTGATGTAAAGCATGTAGGGTCAAACGGGGGAAATATGGGTCAAAAAACCATAACATCTTACAAGGAGAGGTTACGGTCTCGGAAATTCAGATCGGGATGAGATTTGGTAGATTAGTAGTATCCTTTAAGGGTACTCTCAGGGTAAAGTAATAAAGCGCACTAGCCATAAAATTCCGAGAAAACAGCCTTTAAAGATTTACGCGCAACTTATAAGCTAGTAGAGATTGTTCGCAAATAAGCGCCCGGTGGTCATGTGGGCAGTGCTCTGGGGTTCCATGCGGCCGATCCGAGTTCAAATCCACTGCAAGTTTCTTTTTTGTTCATTTATAAAGTGACTTTGTAGGTAATATTTAATTTTAAAAATATGATGTATTTTTAATGTGTGATAGTAAATTAAATTTCTATTTACTATTCTCACAAACAAGTGATTACACATTTTTAGATATTATAAACTTTGACGAAGTAAATGATTTTTGCAATAAATGCATAATCAGTTTCTTTGTGGATGGGTAAGAAGAATTATATTAGTTATTGCACATAAGCAAGTAGTCAAATTTTAAAAACCCTAACCGCACTTATCGAGCAATGGTTTTGCTCCTTGATTCTGTTATTTGGGGCATTCCAAGGTATTTTTGACATTTATATAGAGTCCGTAACGTGACCTTCTTTGCCATAACTTTTTAATTTACTGTTTGATTAGCATATTATTTTATTTTGATCTTTTCCTACCAACACACCAGCTCAAATTAAAATGATTTGCAAATCTAACGGTAAATTAAAAAGTTATGGCAAAAAAAGGTCACGTTACGGACTCTACATAATGTCCAAAATACCGTTTAATGCCCCATTTGTAAATTTTTCGTCTGCTGTATTTTACATTGAATATTCAACTCTTTATTTTCCATCTATTATCGTCTGCAATGTTCATGTTTGTTTTCATCATTAAATTTATTTATCGTCTGTGCTGTATATTAGACTAGAAAATTCTATACCGTGAAAAAGGATTTGAGTTTTTTAAATATTGTGAATCGAAATGGTCGGTTATTGAAGTAACCCTGAAACGAATAAAATCTGTTAACAAAATGGATTAAAATTCATTGCACAGTGAAATGTTGAAGCAGAGATTAAAAGATGCTGTCGTTTATTACGAGAGCTTGCTTACTGAAAATCATTTGATTGCATCAGAATCATATCAAGTTCAATTTCTCGCGTCCATTTTTATAGACAGGTAAAGAATTTAATAAAACGTATACGAAATTGCGCGTATCTCGTTGAAAATAATAGAGAAATGAATACCCGTGAAGATTGCATAAAATACAATCAATTGTCCATCATCAACTGTCATCGCCAATTTTTGATAAAATGATTCGATATATGCCTGGTATACTTCTAAACTTTCTGACAAAAGAGAAATTTTCCTGAATGTAAATGAAGTATGTTGCAACGACTCTTTTACAAAGAAGTTGCTCCTGTAAGCAATCTTCCTTTATAAATTGTGCGAGATGTCAAAACAGTTTTTGTTTTCCATGTTTTTATGATAAATATCATTCTGGTGTATGTATATAAATAACAACTATATTGTTAAAAATCATCTATAAATTAAGCTCTACAGTGATTTTGTAGCCGTTGTAATTCAAATTTTAACTTGTATCGATTTAATTTATCTCCATTTTCTCTATTAAAGTGCTTTACGTGTTCAAAAATTTCGCATTATCTTCAATTCAAATTCCACAAAGCTGTGACAGTCACTTGATAAATGAATAAAAAAGAAACTTGCAGTGGAGTTGAACTCGGATCGGCCGCATGGAACCCCAGAGCGCTGCCCACATGACCACCGGGCGCTTATTTGCGAACAATCTCTTCTAGTTTATAAGTTGCGCGTAAATCTTTAAAGGTTGTTTTCTCGGAATTTTATGGCTTGTGCGCTTTATTACTTTACCCTGAGAGTACCCTTAAAGGATACTACTAATCTACCAAACCTCATCCCGATCTGCATTTCCGAGACCGTAACTCCTCCTTGTTAGTATTTTCTTAGGTATAAAAGATAAAATGTTTTAATTTGGCATGAAGTGAGCTTAAATAATTTAGAAATTTTTTAAATAATCCCTTTACTTAAAATTACATTAATATTTATTTTATTTAAATTAAAAAAGTGACAAAGAATTACCCAGATCGGGGCAATTATGGGTCACAAATGGGGTAAATATGGGTCACCCCCTTTTTTTTAAGTAATCCTTGTCAAAAGTAATTAACCATTCTAAATTTTTGTTTCTTAGCCCACACAGAGATTTTTTAATGATGAAAAAATTTGTATTAAAGAAGTAACACATTATAATTGAAATAATTTGATGCTACTCTTACTAGTCGACTGCAATTAGGTATTATTCTTCGCTCTGAGCCCACGATTTTGTGAAGAAATTTCTTTAATATTTGTATGCTACTTTCAACAATCATGTTTCTGTCATCTGCAGGGTTTTTTCTTTACAATTTCAATGAACTAGACTGAAAAAAAAAATGCAGTTATTTCAAATTACTTTTAAAAATGTCTCGATTGGACAAATAAAATTTCCGACACCTTGTTTCAGAAAATTCATTTCTGCTTTTTTCTTATCCAATTTTAAGTTACTTTCCCATTGTAGAATATACCCCTATCATCATTCATTACAAAGTGTATCTGATGTTCAAGTACAGAATGAATTCGGAGGTAGCACCATCTTCTAAAATTTTTAAAGAATGAATTAGTGGCCGTCTATATCAGCTTGTTGAGGTATTTTTACTTTTTTGCAAGCAGAGTTTTTCTCGGTGACTACATCTGTGCGTTGCATTTGATTTCTCTTCTGCTTCTTTTTCTCTTGCAGTTCCAAAATACAATATTTGTTATAACTATTTATCCACTTATTTGGAATTCTAGGGATTCATTTTAAGTTGTTTCTTATTTTGGTACTTGATGTGTGCCGTTATTGCATACTGAAATTGTTTATCTTCAAAGCTGGAATTGATTTGCTAGCCAAAAGGGCATACTTCAGCAGCAATTGAAGATGATATATCTTCCAATGTTGCACTTGGAGCATTAAAATTTCTTTTTCAGAGAAAGTTTGGCACAGAAAAGGAAAAGTTGAAGTTAATACTGATATTATTCACATAGAAATAAATAAGAAAAGCATCTAAAATATCAGAAAATATACTGACCAAGAATTACCCCGGTGATCCAGAATTACCTCATAGAACTGGGGTACAAATCAGTATACTTTCAATACTAACGATTTTTAAAAAGAAGAAAAAATGTGTGTTGGTATGAAGAGCTTAGACAATTTGCTATTAAAAAACAGCACCAACAAAATTGTTTCATTAAAAATGTTTCACCTACACGAATCTTCAAAAAAAAAAAAACACGTTTTTCCGAGACAATCTTTTTTGAAGATATTTTTATACAAGTGTGAAAACTATTTTTTTTTCTAATATTTACTTCACTGTTGCATTGTTTTTGACTTTGATAGAGGAAAATCGAATGTATAAGGATGACTTAGCATAATTTAGTTTTTTTGTGAGAACATTTTTTTAACAGTAAAAGATTGGTGACCATTATTTACCCCGGAAAGAGAGTGACACATAATTTCCCCGGGTGACCCTATATAAATTATCTTTTTGTTTTGAACAATTTTCCGTTCACTTTTGAACAGTTCAAATCCCTTAACATTAGCGCCTACGAGGAAACTGAAAATCAATGTAGATTCCACACTTGAAGGCGGAATTACTTCAAACAAATTTTGTTGGAAATAGCTCTTGACGACAAACTCCCGACTCCGACTCTGAGAATTTTGGGGCACCTGACTCCGACTCCGACTCTTGTGCCCGACAATTAGTCGGACTCCGATTACCCGACTTCGACTCTGACTTCGTAGCTATGGCAAAAATTCATAGACGGACGAAAAATGACTGATTCCGATTCTTGGATATTCGACTCCGACTCCTTTATCCCAAAATAAGTATGACTCCGACTCCGACTCCACAAACATTAGCAGAGTGGCGGACTCTAAGGGAAATGGCCAATTCCAACTATGAGTCTTTGAATTAAATTCCTTCGGTTCCCGAATCTGACTCTTTTATCCGAAAATGAGATTGACTCTAACTCCGACTCCGCAGCCATGGTTTTAACAGAGAAATAATTATTTTTAATATGACTTGTTTTTATTTTCTTTCTAAAGTTTTAATTTATGTATTTAGTTTTCGGTGGGTAAACTCGAAGTCCTTTATGTTTCTACATAAAGATATGTACAGAGGATTCTTTTGACAGTGAAAATTATTTCTTTGAGTTGACATTTTATTGTTTTTATTTATTTTGGAAAGTACATTAATTAATTTTTTTAAAAATATTTTTTGGCAACAGGGGAAAACAAACGATTTTTTTTTAATATAATGTACGAGGTGTGACTATTAAAAACCGAGATTATTGCTGTAAAACATTTTGTTTTAAATTTAAACATATTTAGTTTTTATCACCTTCAATATACATCTCTCCTCTATTCTTGCAACGCTCCATCCGAAGTTCCATGGTTCGAAACAGAACTGGAAGTCTTGTTCTGGGAGCTCTTGCATGACGCGTGTCGCTTTTTCTTTCACAGCTTCAACAGACTGAAATAGTGTCCTTTTTTTGTGCAGATTTGACCTTGGTGCACATATAAAAGTCACATGGTGCCAGGTCAGGCAAATAAAGCGAATGGTCTAAAACTGGGTTGTTGTACTTGGTTAGAATCGTCTTGACAGACGATGCGGAATGTGCCGGTGCATTGTCTTGGTGGAGAAACCACTAATTGTGGAACTTTTGTTTCACAATTCAGGTCGTTTTTTTCCTTACTCTTTCACGGAGTTGAGCAAGCAACTCACGGTAGTAATGCTGATTCATTCGATATTTGAATTTGATATTTTCGTCCATTTTGGACGTGGAAGCGTGACCCGGGTGGTCATTATCCCCAACGTCTTCTCGGTCATCTTGGGAAAAGCTTGAACCACTCAAAACTCCCGCACGTGATAAACATTCATCGCCATAAACTTCTTTTAATAAACGATAAGTTTCAGTAGCGGTTTTACCAAGTTTCAGGTGAAATTTCGCGATAATTCGTTGCTGTACTATCGCGTTTTCCGGCATAACGAAACAATTACCTCTTACATAATCGATGGTTACGACGGCCAGACTGATTTCTCTACAAACATGGGAGGCTCTGCAATCAAAAGAGAAGTCTTTATGTTGCACAGTTGTTGGTCGTTCGCATTTGACGCATGCGTGATTCTTCTGTAGCAGCATCCGTCTCGTTATTTAATAGCCACACCTCGTATTTATTTTAATGAGCTTATTATTTTTTTCTTATTTTTTTAAAGCGGTTAAATAGTTTTTTTTTTTTTTTTTTTTTTTTTTTTAATGGAGATAAGTATATTAGCTGCTTTGTTTAAAAGGTGCTGCTATACTATTTGTTCGTTTTTTTTTTTACGCATCTAATTTTTTTGATGTGTGAGGCATATTTTATTCCTAAAAATCAGCTTAAAATATTTAAAAATTATATTTTAAACAATTTGCGATTTTAGCTATGTTTGAGAATATTGATCAGATACTAGAAAGTAGATATGGGTATACGGGAAAATAGGTTCGTTTAGCTCTAGACGGAACTTCTTGTTGATAAAACAGCGCTTTTATCGATCAATCACGTACACTTTTTTCCCGGAGTATGTTGGAATTTCACGAGTAAATTTAATGGTATTTTGATTTTGTGGATATCCATTTCCTCTAATTATTTGCTGGTTATTAACAAGGAAACGCGTCCTTTTCGGAAAGTGTCTGATTTCATTATCAATTGCGCTTTTCTCTTACTTTAAATATGACATATAAGGGAGACAACTAATACTGTTATACACAACTGCTCAGTTGATTAGGTATTTATTGGTTATTTTGATGATACTAATGCAACAACTTACTTTTTAAAATACTAGCATTACTTTATATAATTTTAGTTCATTTAAAAGAAATAGGGTCTGGTGGGGTAAAGTTGTCATAAAATCGTAGGTTTTCAACTTAGGTGGATAATAAATACAATAAATTCTTTAAAAACTTCAACTTTTTTGTTGTTATTTTACATTACATTATGAAAGAACACGGTACATAGAATTTCAGCGAAAAAATATTGTTTTAAGTAGTTTTATAACACTTTCATTTCCCTATATATTTATGACCACTTTACCCCATGGGGTGGGGGAAAGTGGTCATAGCATGGGGTAAAGTGGTCACTGTTTAAATTAGATACAAAACCGTTATAAATAACCGTAATATTTGTATATTTCGATTACTTTTATAGTTACAAGTATATGCACGAGTATATGCGGGTATACATAAGCATTTATACGTGATTTCCTACAGTACATGTGTCTAAACGAGTACATACGTGTCACGTGTATATACAAGTATATACGCGTATAAACGAACATCATATGCGTATATGCACTTGTATCTCGAGTATATACATGCATACCTGAGTATATGCGTGTATAGTAGACATATATAACGCATATATAGGTATACATACATACATTTACGGGTATACACGACTTATTCCGTGGATATATCCAGTGCGTGTTTGCACATGTCTACTCACGTACATATATATGGAAGCAACGAGTATATACGATTATGTACCAGTATAGACGTATATACTTACATTTACGTTTATATCAATACATGTATATATACCCAGGTATATCCCCTAATATACATATATGCTAACAGAGTGAATCCAAGGCCTGGGGCAAAAACCAAAGGGGTGTGTGAGAGGAGAGGATACGAAGCAAAGAATCATAATGAACTTATGGCCGCTGACGCGCTACATGCACACTGAGCCAGAAACTGATGAATGCAAAACAGGCCACAAATTTTTCACACAAACATGATTTACCTGACCGGCTGGTGGCGTGATGGTTAGGCGCTCGCCTTGCAGGTCTGTGGACCCGGGCTCTGAACTGGGGATGCCGGTCGGTGGATTTTCAACATGAAGAAAATCATCAGCGCACATGTCGATTGATTATGCGGCATGTAAAAGATCCCTAGGGTATTTGTTTGGCTTAGAACTCCCTAGGAAAAAATTAAACTCCTAGTGCAATGTCGCATCAAAGAGAGCCGAGGTACCTCCACCTGGTGGAAACTGGGCATCAAAATAACTACTGTGTCATATGCATCAGCGCCTTAATGGTGACACATAAAAAACTGATGCATTGTAGGGGAGCGCACTAGGTCTGGTTATGGCCCAGACGCCTCTTCAGGTGGGTCTCTTGTACAGCCCAATTGGAAAAAAAAAAGAAAAAAAAAGATGATTTTAACCAACATTTTAGTTTTTAAGAAATATTTAGAGCAGATGTTAAAGTTACGGCCTATAGTAGCTCTAATCCACGCATCGCAACAAAGGCACAGCGACTGATAAAAGTTTTTCAAAAGTCTCATTATTGCAACAGATAGTGTTTTGTGGTTTCGATGCATGTATTACAGCAACTGGCCACAAAGTTTATCAATCACTTTAACACTTTCTTAAGATCTAAAATGCTGTGTAAAATTGTCTTTGTGTTATAAATTTGTGACCTGTTTTGCATCCCTCAGTTTCTGACTTTGCGTGCAAGTAGCGCGTCAGCGTTGTGTTTGTGACCATATGTTTCTTATGATTCTTGTTTTTTCTACTCCCCTCCTACATCTTTTAAGAATGTACCCAAGAGTTTAATCTTACCCTGTATACGTGTACATCATATGCTTGTGTGTAAGTGTCTACTCGAGCATCGAGTACGTACGCATATATACGTGTCTACCTGAGAAAATAAGTGTTCGTATATATATGAGTATAAGCGGGTATATGCGTGTATAGTCGAACGTATACCTTTATAGACAAAAAATACTTGCAGATACCCATATACTACGCGTTTATTGGTGCATTTATGTGAATGCGTATGTATACTTGCCTACACGAGTATATGCGCATGCATACGCATATACTCGTATATTTAACCCTGTTTACTGTAAAAACAATACATATTAAGTAAAATTAATATTTCCTTTGTGTCTGTCTCATACTTAAAGATTACGTGACGTTAGAAGGACAATATTCGTTAAGCCTAATATTATGACCACTTTACCCCATCTTACTTAAATTGTTCTGAAAAATTAACCAAAATAGATTCAGTTAACTGCTAATGAGTAAGAGTTATTGAGACATGTAGGAAGCTTTCTGTGCAGTCAATCTGTTCATAATTCTAACAAACAAAATTTTCCAAGAAAGTTAAAAGAGGTGTTCAGATTTTGAAATTTTTCATATTCACACAAAGTATTTTATTTTACCAAATAAAATTTTGCCAGATGTGAAATTTTGTATTCAAAATGTAGTTTCTAACTACCCTATCCTAAAATAAAATTTTCACGTTCATTCGAACATTTATTTCCAAGTTATAGTCATTTATCTGACGAATGACCACTTTACCCCATTGACACTTTCCCCCACCAGACCCTACTTTTTTTTTTTTTTTGAAAACACACCTTGTTACTGCTGAACTTTACCAGCTGCTTTTCTTGTGAATTAAGCTATTTAAGACCAAAACACAAAATTATACCGAAGAACAAAAATGACTTTAGATCAACAACTAGTAGATTAAATAGCTGTCAATAAATTCCAAACACCTAGTCATAAGAATTTTTAATGTCCCTCTTCATCTCTTCACAAGTGAAATATTCAGCCGAATGTTGTCAGATGATTCAGAAGGTGAAACTCCAAATAGGAGTAAAAATGTCCCCCAACATTGTGACCCACTTTTTCGAAGCCCCGCCTTCGAGTGAGTGTTTCGAAGACACTCTTTTCTTTTCCCATTTTCTAACCCCAGCTGTGGGTGCAGTGTGCCAACACTGCAACTCTAGCAGCAAACAACATGAAATTAACATTTTGGTAACACAAACTACACAAGGTATACAATGGTTATACAATATTAATTTCGCTTTCATTTAAAAAAAAAACATAGAAAACAATAAAGTATGATGTATGAATACAAATAAAATGTCCCTTTAGTAAAACAAAATAGATTTGTGTTATAAAGTCATGTAGTCAGATTTGATGGCCACACAGTATCATCATTAAATTAGTTTGTTGGGTAAAAGAAAGAAGTAAAAAAGAGAGAGAGAGAAAGAAATTGTAATTAAAACATTGGGAAATAAGAAAGATAGTGCGCCTCTGATACGCTAAGCCATGACCTTGATAATGTTTATTCATCTTAAGGGTAATTTGATCTTAAGGGTAAGTTGAGTTGGGGAACTTTTGCAGTAGTTTTGCGAAATTATTGCAACACAGAATAGTCAGTAGCTCACCCCCTTTTTACTGAACTTCCTTAAGAGAAATAAACAGTGTCAAAGTCATTGCTCAATTCATTAGATCTAGCAATTCATTAGATCTACACTACATCTTACATATGTGCAAGAAAAAAACTGGAAACGAATCCTTCACTTCTACAGCTTCAGTAGCATATTTTATTGCCCTCCGTTTTATTTATTGCAGTTAAAGTTAAATTTACAAAATGTCTTTAAACATCATATCAGGCCCGAGGCAGAAAACTTAGATAATCGGAATGTTTTATTCTTTTCGATGAACGAAAATAAATTTCGTACTTCAGAAATAACTAGGTTTGACATTGACTTAGAGTTAATGAAGGTTTTACCAAGTACTACTCAAAAGATTTTTATTCCCAAATCGAACTCTTAAATTCGTATTTCTCTTCATAAAAGCTTCAGATGTTTTGATTATTTTCTGGATAAACACTCTGGTTAAAATGTATAATTTTTTTCATGGAAAAAGTCCTTCACTAAAACATAGCATAAAACTGGTTAAACTGCAAAACCATGGATGGTGTACTAAGCAAAGAAGATTGACAGTATTGATAATTGCTTTGTGTATCTTTAATGGCATTTGACAGAGGAAAAAGAAAATGTCGCCACTTGAAAAGAATCAGTATTGTTAGCAAAATCATTCACAACTGCTCATCTGCATTTAAATATTCTTTTGTAGAATGATAAATTCTGATTTCCAGACAATTTTTGACATGTATTTAAACCGATGTTATTTCTGTGGCATGTCATGATGAAATGTGTAAAACTGGAATTGATAAATCGTTAAGGAAAGTATTTCTTCAGAAAATGGTAAGTATTTATTTTTTCGCAACAGATATCAAGCAAAATTTAAGATTTTCCGACGATTTAGTTTATTTCTGATATATTTATTGTAATGGAAAACAGCAAGTTGGATTCGTTAGATCTGTGACGTGTTTTTTGACTAACGTATGCCCCCTGAGTTAAAAAACAATCTCTGTTTTAGACTAACGCGTCAACTTTTTAAGCTACATATCGATTAAGACAACCAATTCACTAAACATAGGACATTTTTTGGAAATTAAGGAACAAAAGAAAAGATAAGCTAGATAGCTTTTTTAGATAAGCTACAATTGCATACTTTGCATACACAGTACACAACAAAATGCCTTTTTGTATTACTGATGAACACGGAATTGTTATGCGTTCCTCACTAGAAATTTAGTTTTTTGCCGCAACAATACAGTCAATCCTACCCTAGTAATAATAATAAACATGATGATGATGCTAACGACGACGACAGCAACATCAACAATAACTGTTTTAGCAATAATAACAATAATAATAATAATAATAATATTAATTTTAATAATAACAAAAAAAATTACAACAGCAATAATAATAATAATAACAATAATAATGATGATGATGAAGACGACAACATCAACAATAGCAGTAATAATAATAATAAGAAGAAGAATATAATAATAATAATAATAATAATGACGACGACAACACCACCTATAAGGACAGTAATAATAACAATAATAATAATAACAATACTAATAATAACAATAAAAATAACAATAACAACTGAAACAGTAATAATAACAACAGTAACCACAAATGTAACGATAACAAGAATAATGACAATAACGATAACAATTATTATTATTATTATTATTATTATTATTATTATTATTATTATTATTATTACTATAGTAATTGAAAATGAAGAACTGTAATTCAGTATTGAAAGTTTATAAAAGAAACTTAACTACAGTTTTGAAATATCATCATACCTATTTTATTCTAAAACCGCTCAAAAATCATTCCCCGATTCATAGAAATCATAATTTTCTACTTAAAATTCGTTTCATATCTCCTTTTGTAAAGAGCAAGTGGCTTATAGCTCATAATGCAAACTACCATTTTTTTTTTCCTCAAACTGAATGATTTAATGAATTCAATCAAATTCGCACTTATAAATTCATGGGTTTCATAATTTGAGACTCTACAAACAATCTTTTTTTAACAGAAACTCAATTTTAAAAATACAATGTAGCTGAGATTTGCGATGCAATAGCTAGTCTGTCTTGCTGTTTGAGAAAAGGAACGACTATTCAAATCCCCTCGGAAGGAAGACTAAAATTTGCTGACTTTGCTAATGTAGATGAGGAATAACCGAGTGTTTTAAGTTAACACTTTGCTGCACTGAGCCATTACGAACTGTTGACTTTATCGTCATTAGATCGGCTATGGTATTGACGTAACTGTTGAATGAATTTTAAAAAGGTCACTGATATGGTACATTATCGTAATTGATGCTTGCTGTTGGGGATCTGTATAGAAGTGCACGAAGGAGGTGAATTTTAGGATCACCCGTCTCTAAGAAACTTTAGTGTCCCGCCATGTTGAAAAATCTTAGAACAGGACGGTTATTGAGCAATTAAGAAGATTGCTTATCTATCTAATTTCAACTTCGAAATTGCGTAAGCGAATTCTATTTTCTTTGTGATTGATTAACGCAGTCACATGACCCTTTTCCTTGAATCCAAAAATAGTCACAGAATATTGATTTTTAAGTCGAAATTCATCGGAAATTCAGTCCTGTTCTTTGATATTAAAAAAAAATAAAATCCTTTCGAGAACTGGTTTTTAAATAGGGATTAAAAAAAATAATTTTAAAAAATAACCTTGACACTAGAAACCAGGGCTGCGGAGTCGGAAGGAAAATGGCCGACTCCGACTCCCGGATTTTGAAACGCCCGACTCCGACTCCAACTCCGACTCCGACTCCGGATTTTTTTAAAATTGTATTTTTTCAACTCCCTCTCTCCCTTCAGGGGAAGGGGGAAAACCTCTAAACAGAGATTGAAGTATTAATTCCTTTTTATGAAAATTTCGCATTTTGTTTTTTATTGTAAACCCAAGACGCATACAACGTCAGAAATTCAATTTAAAAATCAAATTTTCCAATAGTTACGAGTTAAAAAGTGAGATGACTTAAAAATCCCTTTTAAAAAATTTGAAAAGGATTATCTGTAATTTGCTCCCCTTTAATGTTTAATAAATAGACATTGATCAAATCGTATGCTTTTAATTTTTGAAGGGAAAACAAAAACCTTTTTTTCTAAATCCAAGTTCTTGAGAGGGAGTTTTTTGCCTAGGGTGACACCCATCTGATAGATGGTAACCAAAGTTAATTTCAGAGTTTATAAAAAAATATAAATACTTTAATTCTGAAAATTTTCGCGAATATATTTTAAATTATATTTCATCAATAAAATTGCAACGAAAATAGGGCGCATATACATCAGGAGCTAATTTTACACAAAATGCGGCGATATACAAATTTGTACGAATAGCTTTTACTATACCTATGTTTCTCATTCGCAAAATTTTTAATTTAAATTTTATTTGCTGCTTTAGAGTTAACTTTAATATGAAGATTTTAAGATTAACTGCAATTATTGAGTGTTGTAATCAAGAAATCATTTACACTTATTTTGTTCCATACTTTTTAGTGAGAACCAAGCTTAGAAATACTCTTAATAAAGAAAAAACCATTAGATTATTTCGTCGGATCTTTTGGATTCGTGCTTTCGCGCCAGAACTTTTTTGAATTTGCCGTTCACCCTTAAACGTTTCAACATTAGCTACGGGCCTCAACTTACTAATTTGTTACGTTTCTTTTACTATTTTACAACTGAGATCGAACAAAACACTATATTTCTATTTTTATTTGTAAGTGATTACTTGAAAATGTTAGGCAACAAAACCGTTTGCTGACAGTTGCTATTAGTTAAGTTAAAAAGTAAGCAAACTAGGGGACGGCTACAGAAAGTTCTGTAAGCACTCAAGCTAGCTGATTGCCATAATGGCAGTTATTTTCTCATTAGTATCTTTTCATACATGTAATCGAACCAATTGGAAGTCAGTTTTTAAAAAATGCAAGGAGAGTCAGCGAAAGGGAAAGAAAAAAAGAAGCCCGGAGTCGGAGTCGGAGTCGACATGTTTTCTAACAACTCCGACTCCGACTCCTTTACCTAAAAATCAGTCCGACTCCGACTCTTCGACTCCGACTCCGACTCCGACTCCACAGCCCTGCTAGAAACAAAACGCTTTATTTGCGGAGCCTTTGAAACAAAAAGGTGAAAAAAACTTTCGTTTTAACATCGCACACTATAAAACAATCCAAAAATATATGATACCTCCAAAAAATTACAGAATTTCGGTTTATCAATGCATCCAAATTTCAATAAAATGCCTCAATTCGTTCTCTATTTTTTTGATGAAATCACACACGTTTTGAAAATGTACCGTTTTAATGAAAACCTAGAGGGATCCGTCCCTGCTCGTTTCGCTCGCCAACCCCGTGCCCCCGTTTGCCACCTGCGTTGATTAAATGCCGCCTGCGGCGGTGACGATGATTTTTATGTGTTTACCCCTCAAGGTCCGACTCATTATCTCGGGCTCCTTAAGGTTCAGAGAGGATAACTAAGGGGTTTCTAAAGCAAGTACCACAGAGAGAAACGAGGGATTCCACGAAGTGTGTACGGTTATCATTTTATATGCATAAAAAAAGATTGACTAGGGTGCTGTCAGAAAGTTCCAACTCTTCAAATCAACAAATTATTTCATTGCTATCTCAATTAACTCATCTATTGGGGGCATCATTTTTATCTCTATCGATATTTCTCCTTCTGATAATGAGAACCTTGCTCTTTTTCATCTGGATAAATTTCTCTATGATCACAAAGCTTTTCAAATTTTTTGGGAGGTGATTTTAATGGTGGAAATTTATTCTTGGGAAGTAGGGATGCCGATCGTAGGGATGCTAAAATTGTTGATCTTCTTTCAAGGTTTTCAGTTAACATTTTTAATGTGGGGAACAAAATACCGACCTATTTGTCAATGGATGGTACTGAGGTTGGATTTCTGGACCTTACTTGTTGTTCTTCTTCTCTTTTTGATTATATCTCAATTTGGAAAGTAATTACGGAAGAAGATTCTTTAAGTGATCATAGGTACATTTATTCAAAGTTCAATTTTAGTTTTTCCAAAATTTCAGTTAATAGATTTAAAACATCCCATGGAGCTTATAACAAATTTTATAAACTTCTTAACAAATGGATTGCTGAAAACTATTTGTGGACTTTTCCTGATTCCTTTCATTTTATTTTATTTTATTTATAAATGACTTTGTTCATTATGTTAAATATAGCATGCCACTTTGCTTTAAAAAACTTTCTTATACTTCAGGTATCAAAAAACTCCATTGGTGGACTCCTGCCCTCCAAACTCAAAAGTCAAGAATTAAAGCTTTAAGAAGACTTTTCTTTAACAAAAAACTTGACTCCTTTCTAGATAAACCTCCTATTCTCATCAATTTTAAAAGAGAAACCGCCCTTTATAAAATATATATATATATATATAAATATATATATATATATATATATATATATATATATATATATATATATATATATATATATATATATATATATATATATATATATATATATATATATATATATATATATATATATATATATATATATATATATATATATATATATATATATATATATATATATATCATAAATGCTAAACTTAATGCTTGGAAAGTTTTCTGTAAAAATCGCACTTCTCTTTACGGTGCTCCCTACAAGATCGTTTTTAAATCATTAAAATCTAGATTTAACAAAATTACGACCACCGATTTTCTTTCTTCTACTGATAATATTAAAAACATTGTCAACTCAATTTTTAGTGTCTCTACCTCCCACATCTCTAATTTTTGTTCCTTTCCTACTTCAAGTTCGTATTCTGAATCAGCTCCAGCCTTTTCTGTCAATCAAAAAGAACTCAGAGATATCATTCCCTCATTTTCTATTAAAAAGCTCCTGGTCCAGATTCAATTGATTTTAACATTATTAGGTTCATCAACCGCAAGTTTCCAGATTTCTTAGTTTCTATTTTTAATTTTTATTTCCTTTATTTCAAGTTTTTCCTCATATCTTCAACGAAACGTCGATTGTGTTTGTTCCAAAAAGTGAGAAAGACCTTGAACAGGCTTCCAATTACAGAGCAATTTCTCTTATAAATTGCTTTGGTAAGGTTCTTGAAAAAATAATTGCAAATCAAATTACTCCTTATAGTATTTAACATAATCACCCTCTCTTTTCTAAAAACCAATTCGGTTTTATTCCAAGAAAATCAACAGTAGATGCTTTACAAAATGCAGTTGATATCATTCGCTCTCAAAGGACTCTTGGTTTTTACGGAGGACTCTTATCTATTAAAGGACTCTTATCTTTCAGTCAGTTCTAAACAGAAACTTCTCTATTCTGTATCTAGGTTTCAAATGAAATTTTACTCTTTAGAAAGGTTGTCCCCAGGGTTCCTGTCTGAGTCCAATTCTTTGGAACATTTTAGCAAATTCTTTTCTTCGTAACTCTTTGTCTCAAGGTTCATTCTCTCAAGCTTTTGCTGATGATTTTCTCATTACGATCTCAGCTCCCCACAAAAGAATCCCTTGAATCTCTTGCTGCTTCTACAATTTCAATATTTGAAAATTGGATCACCTCCTTCAATATAAATTTCATTCAATAAAGGCTCCCTCTCCCCTAAAGTAAAAAAATTCCTTTACAACAACGTTTTCCTTAAAGTTATAGGCTATGCTGTTGGAATTTAGTTTCCAACAATTCCTCCTTCTCTTTATAATATCTTTTCTACCATTCAACGACCTTTCCTTCTACTCTTAACCCATTTTTTTAGATCAACACCTACTGAAGCTATCCAAGTCCTTGCAAACATACCTCCTCTGTTTTTGTGCCTTCACTATCTCAAAATATTTTGTTTCAATTCTCCAAAAATTCTAAGCAAATTCTGCTTGACAATGTTTCTTATGATCCAAATAACTTTGAAATTAAAACTGTTTTTTTCGCACAGTTGCGAAATCTCTTTCTCCGACTTTATTTTTGATCATTCCTTAAAATCAAACTATAACGACGATCATTATTATATTTATACGACGGTTCAAGGGCAGATGATGGTAGGGGAGACCGGGGCAGGTTTTCGCGCTTTTTTTAAATTATTTTTTTTATTTTTTTATTTATTTACCTAAGTTTGAAAAACCTGTACTACACCATTCAGAGAAATCTTGGCTACAACGTGGAATTACTTACATCAATTAATTAAGCTTTGTTTTACAGAAAAATAGTTTTTAGTGTCGTTATGTCACGTGCGAAAATGTGCCCCGTGACCGGGGCAAGTTTTCGCATGCACTTATATCAATATAATTTAGGAAATCAAACAAAATATTTTCAAGGTAGGTTATTAATTGATTTTCAGTAAATATACATTGAAAAAAACTTATCATCAACTTGTTTACTTAATAATTTTAATACATGTAGGACTGTTAAAAACACTAAACGTCATCATCATCACTGTCTCAATTAATGCATACAAAGAGCATAGGATTTTCTTTGATGCAAGACTAGTGGGGCTATCTTTTGCAACGAGTGCACTTTACCCATATCTCTTTAGCCTTAGATTTACTGTACAATTCTATGCAGTAAATGCAAGTCTTCTTCCTCTTCATCACTTGATTCTTCATTTTCTTCGGGCTTGTTAGGTTTTTCAATTTGTCTCTTAAATAAACTCTTTTTTACATTTTTCTTATCTTTCTTTTCATTCTCATTTTTCATTTGTTTTCTCTGCTTAGCTTTGTTGCTGCTCTAGTCTAAGCTGCTCTTTGACCGGAGTGTCGGTCAAAATGGCCGACACTCTCTTCTTTCTTCCTTTGCCGGTCGGTTTTCTCGGACCCGCTTTTTCCAGAGGTTTCACTTCTGGGGTACTACACTTTTACTACACTGCTACACTTTTCATACTTCTTCTTTCTTTTACTTTGTTGACAGCGTCAATCATAGTCTCTATCTTGTACTTGCCTCTTTCAGACTTCTCTCTGTAGTGTCGTACCACGATAAATCTGAAAAACCAACACACAGATCAATATCAAGTCATAATAATCAAGTCACTCTGTGAACATGTCAGTTTAATACTATTTTCATAAACACTTAGGCCTATTTTGTTTTAACATGTATCTCTGATGAATGATTGAGATTGTGATTTATTTTTTGTCTGTATTTTGTTTAAAAATATAAGTTGTCAAATAAGAAGCTTACCTTTTCATGTGTATTTAACTATTTATGCTTCATTTAAGAGTAAATAATATAATAAGCATCAATAAATAGTAGCGATCGAAGGGGGCGGTGCATATTTTCGATGCGACGGGACACGTTTTCGATGCGAAAATATGCCCCGCTTGGTGTTCGAAAACGTGCCCCGTCGCCATGTTTTTCCTTAAACTTCACGTAGACGGTCCAAAAAAGAATTTTATGGACAAACTATCACATCACTGGTAGCTCCTAAATGTGTTCTTTCGAAATATTACAACAGACAAAACTTAACTTTAGACGCATATGTTTGTTTTTAGTTTAAAAGAGGTCATCAAAATTTACTTACCTGTATAAAAACAAGTGAAACTGACGTTACAGAGCGATGTGAACAGCCATCCTGCTGAGACTCTCGTAGTTGTCGTCTAGTGGCGCAGCCTATCAAATAGTCTGGTCGGTGCTTCGCTCTACTGGTTCGTTAACGAGTTAAAGTCAAATCGAAAACGTGCCCCGCGCGAAAACCTGCCCCGGTTCCCTACTGCCTGCTCCTTTATTGTTTATTATGAGAATGACGTTTTTATTTTTTTCTAAGTCATTTACTCTCAAGTCAGAAAACTCTATTTTTCAAGCGAACTCACCGCTGTAAATCAAGCTAGTATTTGGATTTCTAAGTTCTGCTCTTCTATCACTTCTCCATTTTTCTTTCATATTATTTCTGACAGCCTTTCATCCATTCTTGCCTTAATGAATTGTTCTCCTTCTTCCCCTCTTGTTTTTAGTACTCAAGTTAACCTCCGTAAAATTAAAAATTTCTCCACGGTTTCTTGGATCAAAAGTCATGGTAATAATCTAGGTAATGATTCAGCCGACTTTTTAGCCAAACAGACCACTTCCTTTCCTATTAACTTTCATGTTCCAATTCCAATTAAAGTTTTTAAAACTATCATCAACAATACCCTTCTTGTTGATTGGCAAATCTATTGGAATATTTCAGAAAACGCAAGATGGACTTTTGAAATCTTTCCGAATGTTTCTTTTAACAGGTTGTTCAACACCAATTTCAATCAATTTCTTACCACTCATGGGTTAACTCATTCTTACTTTTTTAAAAGAACACTCCTCAACTGTCCAAATTGCATCTGTGGAGAAATTGGAGACTACAAACATTTTCTTTTCTATTGTAGGTTTACTCAAGCCTTCCATCTTAAATTTTCCCTCTCTATTACCGTCTCAAACTGGAAAACCTACTGTTTTATTGATAAAAATGCTTTTAAAAATGTTCAAAACCTTCTCAATTTTATTTACAAGCAAAAATCTTTATTTTTCCCCTCACTGAAATAAAGAAAACTAAATGTTTAGGGTGTGAGAATTTTAAATTTTTTGTGAACAGGTATTGTTATAATTGTTTTCCTCTTAAACTCTTACTTTAATGAAATTCAAAAAAAAAAAACTAAGTTATGTTTTCCATTAATTTAATAAAGCCAACAATTTACTGATTATGGCCATATTACCAATTGTGACATTCTACCGATCATGACTTTGTTACTGCACCAGTATATATTTAATCATTCTTATCTTTAATCAAGACTGTTTTTGAAAAATATGTTGTTTCTAAAATGTTAAATAAATTTTAATCATTTTGTAATTAATTCTCCTTATCATTTATGTTTATGAAAGTAATGTCATTTTCTTTTCAAAATTGTACTTAAAAAATCATTTATATGTTTTTCCTCAAATTACAACCAACCTTAATTATGTACACAAAATGTTAAATTTGATGTTGTTACTGTATTTTGTCAAAATTTCAGTCAAGTCAGCTATAGTTCCGGGTTTCTTAGTTGGATGGCGTTGGAAAGTCACTCCACATCTCCCACCAAAACCGAGAAGGTTTTGTTACCATTCGGGAGAGAAGTGGATGTGTTGTCTTCAGCTGTCATTTTCCCTATATCTACCATAACTTGGTTACGGTTAAGGATTGGACACGATAATGAGTGGTTTCATGCTCCGCTTGGACTCTTCTATCACCCCCTTTCGTATGGCAGATTCGATCAAATTCACCCTGTATACCTCGAAAGATCAGGTTTTGCTTTGAGGAATTAGTTTGTTATTGAAGTCTAACAGTTTCGACTTTTATATTTAAAGATGCATCTAAAACAGTCCATGTCAATTGAGGCAGGCAATGAAAAAATCTTACCTTCCTAGTCTGGAAATTGTTTGAATGAAACATAGGTTAGTATTCAGAAAAATATAGGTATATTTTTGTTCTGCACAAAGAAAAAATTCAGGTTTCAAATACGGATCGCTAAAGATGGCAACCAGGATGCCATTTCTCCCTTGTGATTTTCGACAAAATTTATAATGCTTTATCCTTGGAACGATGCAAGATAATATAAAAATTAAAGTTTTTCGTTTCAGTTATGTGCACCGTTTTAAAATACGTGTTGTATTTAAAAATAAAATATTTTTAAAAACCTTTTTGAAAAACAGTTTTAAAATCAGTTTTTCATTTTATTTTATTTTATTTTATTTTATTTTATTTATTTATTTATTTTTCAAAAATGTTTTTTCTATTTATTTATTTACTTATTTTCTGTTAATATCATTGAGTATTAAATACCATGAAAAAGAAAACTTCTACTTTTGAGTTTAACAGGTTTTATAAACATTTGAAAAAATCAGTTTTACAGGCTCTGATATGTAAATGTAGCCTGAAAATTAATTCAAAGTTTTAGCTAGTACCAAGTGGCCAGTTGGCACTTTTAATTAGCCATATATGTATTAATTTTTGGCTAATGCTTTATCATATCATTTATCTGTCTTTAAGCTTAGTTTTAAAATGCTTTTTTTTACTTTAAAAGCTATTAAAATTTGTCTCCGATTTAAGAAGTTTCATTGCAAAAAAAAATATGAGGTACATGACGACATCTATTTAATATTCTAATCCTGGAAAAAAAAACTTTAAAAAATTTTATCTACCTGCAGAAATTATCTTTAAAACGTTTTCATCAAACGGACGCTAATAATAATTTTTAATTTGTTTTTTCTAATCTAAATCTTATCTGAAAGTAATTTAATTTTTAACCTCATTTTAAGAAAAACTAAAAATTAGTTTTTTGAAATCACTTTTTTGCAATACATTTTCCATTTTCCACCTCAAAGAATATGAATCAAGTCTCAAGGGAAATTAAAGCTATTCATTAATGCACCAATTGAAAATAATTAGTTATTTCGCCTTTGCAGATCTGGTACTTTTTTTTACTACTTTGATTATTATTCTTTCATGTAAAATTCACAATGATCTTTTAAATTTTTTACTGTACTTGATGCATTATATGTACTAGATTCTTTTAACTAAGATTATGTTTTACTCTAAGCTATTTTCGTCTGATTTATTTAAAAGAATTTTTCGTCATGACAAAAAACAATCTCAAAATATGCTGCAATGAAATTTATTTAAACCAACGAAATTGTTATGTGACGATCTTTGGACAATAAGAAAACAAAATAAGAAGTACACAAAACTGCAATTCACTGTAGACACGTATTTGCGGGTTCAAGGACCCCTTTAATTCAATACAAAAAAAAAGTGGGAGCATTGACAAAGGGTAGAAAATATTTGAATGTCAAGTCCTCGACAAAAGTCTTCAAATGGAACAATCGACGGCTCAAATAATAAAAAAAAGCCAAATTAGCAAAACAACCGAGGAAAACTGAAACCTTGAACCATTTTGTCTTGATTGCTTTGCTAATTTGATATTTTTACTACTTATAGGCTCTGATAACACAGAGTTGAGTTATGATATGACATTAAAAATGTTTACTTCTTTTGGGGGAGTTCAGTGAAAAGGGGAAGCGTTACTGGCACGGATTTAAGTTGGAATACTTTTGCAAAATTACTACGGAAATAACTCAACTCAACTCCGCGCCAACTACCCTTCCCTTTTACCCCAAAAATAGGTACATATTGCCAAGGTCTGGCTCAGTTTATCAGAGCTACACTGAAAGCTGTCTATGTGTCTATTGTTACACCTCCTACCTTTCGTCGAATGACTTTACGTTCAAAAGCTCATACTTTTCTGAATTGAAAAAGGGGTTCCTTGAAACTAGTGATGTTCCGGATATCCGTGTTTGTATCCGCGGATATCCGAGGGAAAATAAAGATTTGTATCCGTGCCCGTATCCGTTACTTTTTTGGCGAATCTTTTCAATTCTAAAAATTCTTAAATATTTGAATAAACGACTCTTAAATTCCGCTTAAATTAGGTTTCGTTCCCCATTTAAATTATAAGGTATCATTTCCGAAGCCAATTTGTACCCCTCATCACAAAAAGGAAGGAATAATAAGTTTTAAAAGTGTGTATCTGTGTGTCTAATTGTGGCATCATAGCTCCTAAACAGATGAACCGATTTTGATAGTTATTTTTTCGTTCAAAAGGGGAATTGATCGAAAGTGTTCTTAGCTTGGCTTCGTTTTTGTAGAACTTTAATTACCGGAGACATTAAGAGCGGAGTTTTCTGCATTTGATATTAATTTAGAACTTCCAAGCTATACAGTAGGAGCTATAATCTTGTTAAGTAAATTTTAAATGCAATTGTAAGCCCTTATACGCGTGATTGGTAGCGATTTCATAGTCGGAAGATAAGGAGAAAAACTAAATGATTTAAAATTTCTATCTGATGTCAATTCATTACTGTTAAGAATGAGTGTTCTGACCCGCGAAATTCATTCTAATATGAAGTCGGCCCTCTGGGACATGGTTTTTCTTTTTCAATATTACTTTTTGTTATTGATTTAGAGTTTGTGTTACTCTTCATTTTGGTTTTCCTCGGCATCCATCAAAAAAAGAGAGACTAAATTCTCTATTTACTGTTTGTAAAGCTGTTCTCGGCTCTGTTATTTTGTTGTTCAGGGTAAGTTGGGTGGAATGGGTCAGCGCTGGATTTATGCTGAAATAAAATGCGAAAAATTATTTCTAGCCTGTCCAGTAGCTGCTTTCCACTCTTGCTACTGTAGCCTACATCTACTGAGTAAGCTAGAAATAATTTGTCATTCTATTTAAGGATTAATGCAGCGCTGACCCGTTCCTTCCAACTCTCCCTCAATTTAACGGAGATTTCTTAAAAGAATACATTAGTCTTGACTATATTTTCGCTATAGAGGACATTTTTGGGAGGAAAAAAACACTGCCATTACCCTGACGGGAATACCTTCCGTAACAAATTTTACACTTGGATAATTGAGTTGGGTTTTAAAAAAAAAGAGAGAGAGATCCATTTCCGAGGATCTTGACACTAATGCGCATCCGTATTCGTATCCGCGGATCTACGTTTTTAACGATCCGGCACATCAATACTTGAAACCACGAAGTACATTTCTGCAATTAATTGTAAGTTTGTGCCTTTATTACGTTGTCTTTCTGATTGTAACTCTGTAGCAGGGAGAAGGAAAATGAAAACTACCAATTTGCTAACTTATCTGCCCCCCCCCTCCCCCAAGCCCGCCGCTCAAGATGGTGTGACTTTTTACCAAACAACATGTGGACTGTATAGAACAGTTTGAAGTTGGAGGAAAACGTTTACTTTAGATGTTGAGGTTAGGCCATTTTTGCTCTAATTGCACAATACTATAAGTCTCTACTTGAAAAAACACAGAAACAGCTCTAATCCTTCTTCAAGTCTTCTGCTAATACCCATATTTCGCTAAGCGTTCTTTATTCAAAATTAACTTAATTGAAATTTTCCTTAAGAGAAACCTAGAGGCTCAAGCTTTAAATTTAAAAAAATAGGTTAACTGTTTGCGGAGAACTTTGTACATGGGTTAAAATACGTAGGTAATAATTTAATAAATTTTTGTTTATGGTTTTGGATTATTAAATTAGTAACTTATTTTCTTTAGCATCTTCTAGTAATGTTTATTCCGTGAATTTTTATTTTTCTTCGTTTTGTATGATGGCTGTCAGTAAAGAAATCAGAAATTTCAATTTTTTGCTATTTCTATTAATTATCGGTTCTTGTATAAGAAAAAACTCGACTGGTCAAGATTAAAACTTTTTCTTTTACCAAGCAGCTTTTAATTTGCCAAAAAAAAAAGGCAAAGAGCATATCCGGCATGAGTGGTGCAGCAAAAAAATTTTTCATGCGTTCCCATGTAACGCAAACATACATGCGTAAAAAACACATTACATGCATACTTACAGACCTTACACATATACGTACATACATATGTTGCATACATGCATACATACATTAATACGTACATACAGTAATACATACATACATACATTAATACATACATACATACAGTAATACATACATAAATTAATACATACATACATACATACTTACATACAAACATAGATATGTGATAAATAATACGAACACTTATGAAAAAGGCATGATCCATTTCAAAGAAGCAGAGCGCGTGTGAAATTCGGCCTTAAAGTCTGCTTTTTAGCATTTGTGAAAGGTAAGGTATCAGTCGTTCAACATGCATGTGTTGCATGCACTTGCCTCGTGTTCTGAAATTCTCAATAATGGCTGACCTATCATAGTTCAAAAAAAGTCATGATGGTTGGAATGCGACACGCTGGTTGCTCGGTGACTGAAGCTACCAGTGATTTGGGGCTTGCAAATGTATTGTGTCAACCGTAGTGACAGCTTACACGAAGTGTGGTGTGGTAACGTGTTTTCTTTGAAGTATAAGAGTACACGGAAAACAAGGCATTCTGAGAAGGAAAAAAGAGGGTTTACCCCCATAATGGTTCAGAAACGCAATAAATCAAGGTAACGTTAGACATAAACATTAATTTCTTGAGTCCCCTTTCAGCAAGATGTGTCCAAAGGGAACTTCATGCTTCGAAAATTTATGGAAAAGCTGAACTTTGTAAAATAGCGGTGACCGTACGTCATGCTTTCAGGCGAAACAAATTATTGATGTAAAACACACAATGACGGGACTCCTTAGCAATTTCAACGAGTCATTTGGTCTGAAAAATCCAATCTTGAGAGAGGGGGATTGTACAGTAAACAAAAAAGCGAAGGAAGACCTTTAGTTTAAAAAAAAAAAAAAAAAGAAGTCACTACTAGAGCAAACTAACCTAACAGGCGACTGATTAGAAAGCTCTGTTTTCGTAAATAAGTATTTCAGAAATTATTCTGTACCACGTTAAGACAATTCCATTCTTTTCTGAAATAATGTAAACATCATGGAACTTAAACTGTTTGATGAAAATTATCTAGGTTTACTAAAAAAAAATTAAAGTCGTGTGAAATAATAACACCATGTTAGAAGAAAAGAATAAAAATTAATATTTTTATGGAGGAGAAAGAAACAAAAAATCCTGTTTTTGAGTTCAAAATAAAATTTAAAAGTACGACCGATTGAAGCTAAAAATGCATTATGTTTTTATACTGCCTCAAACCTAGATTAACTTTAACAAAGTATGTTTAAAAATAACTCAACTTGAAGTAAAAAAGAATTGAAATGCACTTGCTAGTTTGCGATAAGGAATTCGATATTCTTTGCCCGACTGCAAAATCCATTGGAGAAGTCAATAAGTCAATACTCTGCGTTTTATCTTCTCTAACGAATACAGCTTTGATTTCTTTCTACTCAAGCAACCAATTGCATTAGGTTCATTCAGTGACTCTCATTGAAAGATGTTTTTTCCTTGAACACTCACGTAGTATCTCACTTCTACGTAAAGATTTAAAGTACAATAAAAAGTCCAAAAAAAAATTTTTTTTATTGAAATTAAAAATAATGGAATGAGTTTTAGAAACCTAGAACTGACTTTTTTTTAATTTGTTTTACAAGCCAGAACTGATATAATGATCTGTTAATTTCAATACTCATTTAAACTCAAATACTTTATAATTGGTGCAAACCTAACCTGCCAACATCGTTATGCTATGATTAGTTGCCAGCCTTTATAATGCTGTCAGTTTAAGCTTGTCACTACTGTCTGACCATCGATTACATGGAAAGGCTAATATCCGGTTTATAGGCGGAAATAGACGTATCTATTAGTTTATAGGGGTGTTAGTAGGTTTGTTACAGATAAGCACTTTTGCCTCTCTATTATTTAGCCTTAGTTTTGTAAAAATGAAAATTTGCGCTCTCAGCAACATTGTTTTAATCTAAAGTATATTCGATCTATATTCTCATGGCAAAAATTAATTGATTTGTTTATTCACAACAAAGTTTTGAGCTTATCATTTTGCTTTTACGTTTCTGAACGAAGTGAAAATATTTTATTTTATTTTTGTTGTTTCCATGGTAACTATTTATGTTTTCCCATATTTTATTTTAAAGAATGCAATAAATGAATAAGGCACTAGTGACATTATAAAACGCGTGCATCGAAATCCCATCGTTATTTTCCCTTCTCCCCAGCTAGATTCATTCAAATGGGATAGTCTTTACTTGGCAGATTGCCAAATTACATACAATCCGCGGTCAAACAGTAACATTGAGGGGTTTTTTTCCATAAGCAATCACTAATGCTTATTGTTTACACTTGACCGTAGTTAATGTTCCTTTGATTTTATTTTCCTACGCTTATAACAGGGCGAGATCCCTCTAGGCTTGACCTACCCTCATCGAGTTTCCTCTAATTATTACCATAGATGAAGAGTAAAAGTTGTAAATAAAAACGTGAAAGCAAGAATTTCTACCTCTTTCACGTGAACTAATCAGGGTTGCCAGGGGTTGAAAGGTGCCTAGAAATGAGTAATTTACCCTCATCGAGTTTCCGAAAATCGTTATCATGAATGAAAAGTAAAAGATGGAAATAAAATGCTAAACTAAGGTTGCCTACCTTTTTTGCCCTAATCAGGGTTGTCAGGGTATAAAAGGTTTTCAATGAGGGAGATAATTTACCCCTCATCGAGTTTTCGGAAATTGTTGTCATAAATGAAGAGTAAAAGTTATAAATAAAACGCTAAAGTAAGGTTGCTTACCTTTTTCCGGTCCCTAAGCAGAGGTTGTCTGAGGCTGAAAAATACCCAAAATCGAGTAATTCACCCTCATCGAATTTCCAAAAAATTATGTTCATAAATGAAGAGTAAAAGCTGTAAAGAAAACGTAAGGTTACCTACCTGTTGTGTATGAACTAGCCAGGGTTGCCAGAGGCTAAAAAGTGCCCAAAAAAGAGTAATTTACCCTCATCGAGTTTCCATTTAAGTTATATAAAAAAATGTAGGTAAAAATATTACAAAACCGATGGTATAGGGTTGTCTAAACAAAAGTGGTCCAATCATAGGGTTGCTGTTGTTCGAAGTTTCAATGTTGAAACTTTGAGTCGCCGAAAAGAATGAGTTCGATGTTTGTTGTGCATTTTAAAACTTCCCTATATTATGCTTAACGGTTAGTCTTTGTTCTAGGAGGTAAAAATATTATTAACCAAAAGGGATTATTCTGGCATCAACATGGAATCATTCTGCTTTCGAACTGACGTCGTAACTATTCCTTCAAAGCAACGCAGCGTAAAAATCCTGCAAACTGAGATGATTTCATTGAGTTTTTATGACATCAATTCGAAACAGAATGCTACTGATTTTTATCTTTTGGAGGGGGGGGAATAGAGCCATACACTTTCTGTTGAGCTTCACTTACAGTAAGAGAAAAAGGAAATTCTGACTTCAGAGACGTAAGTTTTCTTTTGAGCTTCAATTACAATAAGGCAGTGGCGCAGCGAAGGGGGGTTTTGGGGGTAAAAACACCCCCCCCCCCAGAGGCATTGGTTTTAACATAAATGCGTATTCTAATATAGAATTTTAAACATATGAAAGGACTGTTGGGATCAAGAAACCTCCTTTAAAAGGTATTTTAGATTTAAAAAAAAAAAAAACTCCAATCAAAAAAAAAAAAAAACCTCCAGAAGGTTTTTCTGGCTCCGCTAGTGCAGTAAGGAAAAAGAAGAGATGAGATAGCACGTATAACACATTTTAATTTTCATTAAATGTGTTCATGTATGATAATGTGCGCAATTTTCAGTGATCAAATATAAGACTTTGTAAGAACTCTTACTTTTGCTTTAAATATGTTCAGCAAAACACACTGTTAAAAATAGAAAATAAAAGTCATTAACTTAAACTTAAATGTTGAAAAAAGTTCTTGATGCATGTTTTAATGCCTTTTCGAAGGAAATCAAGAGTTTTACATTGTTGCTTTTTTTCTGACAAAACAACTTATTAGACTTAAATATCTTTCTGGAATGCTCTCTTATAACAAGCTTAACATACTTGAAGCGGTAGAAATAAATTCTAGGGAAACATTTTTTGTAAACAGAAAAGGAAGGATTAAACGTAATTTTCCAAATTTACGAGCTGCCTAAGAAAAACTTTAAAAAACATCTGCTTTTGAAAGCTGTAGAGGATTTTCTAAGGAGACTTTTTTCATTTCATTCGGAATATTTAATTCTGGAGCTTAAAATTAAATTTTCTGACTTCCGAATAAGTGCAAATTAGTAAAATCAGGGAGGGAGGGGGTTCACTTGCATTAGGTATTTATGTCAAATCCTGCGCAAAAAAATCCATTCAGTCTAAAAATCTTCTTATTCCAATTAAAAAGAGATTAAATTAAACGTCACTGCATCTGTTTTCGAATTTGAATTCACAACGTGTTTGTTTCTACGTTTAATTTTTATGCATTTCTTCAGTTAAAAATTATGCCTCATTTTTTCTTTTTTAATTACAGTATTTTCTTTTACAATCCTTTCTTTTTGATAGATGTAAGCCCTTTAATCCTTATTTTTTTATGCGAAAAAAATTGTGTTATTTCATCTTTTCTCCTCTTCTGTTCATACATTTTCTGTATAACTGAATGGAAGACCGTGATCGATAAAAAAATTTCCTAGAATGTCAAATAGGATTTCATCAAATCCCAAAATTCATGCAAATTGAGTTACTTTCTTTGTTTCGAGTGGCAATAGTTACGTTTTTAGGCGTGTAAACTATACATTTTTTTGTTTCAGGAAAAAAATCAGATACAACATAATATTTATTCAATATGTAAAAAATGCTACGAAAATGTATGAAATTTTAAAGTAATTCGAAACTATGGATTCAGCATTTTTGTCTCTTGACGAAAGAAAGAAATTTAATCCTCATATAAAACATAACCGATGATCGAGTAACCCCCGTGTTTCAACAGTGAAACTCGCGCAACGGCATGATAATTTGATAGTATGTTTTTGGTAATGTTTAACATGCAGGGAAAGGCTTTATTGTGTGTCTTTTCAAGGTAATGAAGAAACGATAAAATGGTCAACAATGAACGCCACCTACAGAAGTTTAGGGTTAATCCACTGGAGTTAAGGTTACATATTCAACCTTCGAAATATCACCAAACAAGCAAAGGCTTCGTTCAAACGTAGTAGCAGTTTTTACCCGTCATACCTTGACGGGATATTTTCTAGTTACTTTCTTCTATATCTAATATATAGAAGAAAGTATTGGATTCGTGCAAATTTTCGAATTTCGAATTTTGACGGATTCGAACGTTTTGAGGTGTGCTGAGTCCATTTCGACTATTTTTGGAAAATGTCTGTCTGTCTGTGTGTGTGTGTGTATGTGTGTGTGTATGTGTGTGTGTCACGTCTGTGTGTGACCAGTTTTTTGTGGCCGCTCTACAACAAAAACTACCGCATGAAATTGAACGAAATTTGGTACACATATGTGCCCCTATGTGAACTTGTGCCCATTGGTTTTTGGCGCGAATTCCTCCAAGGGGGGTGGAGCAATGGGACGTTTTTTGAGTTACGCGTGCTTGCTATTCCTCAGGAAGTAACTGGCGGAATCAAACAAAATTTGGTCCATATGTTGCCCCTAACAGGAGCAGGTGCTGATTCAATTTTGGTGTCAATAGCTCAAACGGGGGTTGAGTTATAGAACTTTTTTGTCGTCAATTGTGACTGCTGTATCTCAAGAAATAACGAACGGAATCAAACAAAAATTTTTTGACAAGTAGCCCTTAGTGGATATAAGAGCTGATTTTATTTTGGTGTCAACAGCTAAAAAGGGGGTAGCGCAATCGCCCGTTCTTTTTTAACATTGTGAGTGCCTTATCTCAAGAAGTAGTGCTACGTTCTGGTTAAAATTTGGAATATATGTGAATCCATACGTAAACAGGCTTTGGTTCAATTTTGACACCAATCGCTCCAAGGTGTTTTTTTTTTTTTTTTTTTTGCGAATAAAAATAGCTTTATTAATGCAACAATAAGAAAGATAAATCGTAATAGATTGTCGTCTGCGTATTTCTCGTGACTTTAATTGTATGGAAATGATCGGAAATATTATCTCAGTGATTTAAAATTTTTAACTGTTGCCATCTTATGTTTGTTAACAAATAAAATATTTGTAATTAATTCAAGCAAGGCTTTTAAAATAACTTTCAGTTTTTGCATGTGTAATTTTGTTTTTGTTGGGAATATTGCTTCCTCGTCAAGCATGGGGAAGGATCAGAAAAAAAAAAAGAAAAATATAGAAGAAAGTTTCGTGATGGCCAAAACATACTAGTTTTATATAATGCCGATGTGATGGAAACCAATTTTTAATCCGTTTACTCCAACCGCGTTTGGTTTTTGGAAACCCCTTTACACTAGCATAATTACACGAATTTCATCTACAATGCTTCTATGTTATTTTTTTTATTTCACGGAAAAAACAATATTTAATACACACAGCTTGCTCAAATTAGTGTGTATGGTTGAACATATGTCACTTTTTGCTTAAATTTGTCTGGTTCACTTTACTATTAGAAATATTTTGATTAGAAACATCTGGGGCCCTCAATATTTACTACAAATGCATTTAAAGCATTCTAAACATATTTGGTTTCCAAACTCTGACGTCATAAAGCTACACATGATGAAAGTATTTCAGCTTTTAACTTTTTTTTTTTTTTTGTAATAGCAAAAAAAATTTAACGTGACTGCGATGTTACACATCGTTTCTTCATAGTTGTGAGAGTCAAGTTTGAAATAACTATCTCTACGTATTTTAAATTCATGGAAAGATTAATATCGGCAGGGATGGAACCCCTGCTCGCTAAAGCTTACCAATACTCAAAGATTGTTTCGAAATCTTGTTTGGTTACAAAATAGTCAGTCAGATCAAAATATGCAATACGATGAAAACAAAATGAAAATACTACTTCCCCACCCGTAGGAAAAAGGGAATATAATTACAAAGCTCATTGTAGTGTGAGAAACTCCTGCTCCTACACAAATAAAAAAGGACTCTAGTAAAATACGCATGATAAAATTATTTTTAAAAAAATTAAACAACGCTTCGAAGTGCATCTCTCTTTTATGGGTTCAAACTAGTTTGGACTAAATTTCACAGCTGAAGAATGATCTTTTTTCTCTTCTCCAGAGTAGCTCGCACTCATCTGCTAGATTAAAGTATGCTTTACAATTAAACCAAAAAGAAAATCCCGCTCCCTTTCCCTAGAAAAAAAGAATATAATTAAAAAGTTCATTATAGTTAGAACAATATTAAACTCCCGCTCATTCCCAATGAGAAAAATGACTTTATTAACATACGCATAACACAATTGCTTTTAAAAAATTTTAAACAACGCTTCGAAATACATTCCTACCCCAGGGCTCAAACTAACTTATACAAAATTTCACTTCCATAATTGCTCGCACTCGTCTGCTACATAAAAATTAGGCATTACGATAAGAACAAAATGAAAATCCCGCTATCCCTATCGCAAAAAAAAGAATGTAATTAAAGAGCTCATCATAGCTAGAACAATATGAAACTGTTGCTCATTCTCAAAGACTAAAAGGACCTGATCAAAATAAGATTAACAAAATTATTTGAAAACAAATTTAAACAACACTTCGAAGTTGGGGAATGTGGGGCAAAGTGTGAAAAAGACTGAGCTTTTTCAAAATGAACAAATTGGAAATTTGCTTTGAAAATTACAGCGCAAATAGAAAAACATTGTAATCTTTACTAATAATAAAGCTGAAAGTCTGGATGTCAGGATGTCTGGATGTCTGGATGTCTGTAGGATGTCTGGATGTCTGGATCTCTGTGACGCGCATAGCGCCAAGCCTGTTCGGCCGATTTTCATGAAATTTGGCACAAAGTTAGTTTGTAGCATGGGAGTGTGCACCTCGAAGCGATTTTTCGGAAATTCGATTTTGTTCTTTTTCTATTCCAATTTTAAGAACAAAATTATAATTAAATAAGATGGACGAGTAAATTACGAGATTATCATGACGTGGAATGGGAGAGCGAATGAACATAGCCAATTGGCGAGAAATTCATCATCCATTATTTGTAAATATACAAGCGAGCCGAATGACCTTTTAATTTTCAACCACTGGCAAAGCCATGCGGGTACCACTAGTTTAATATAAAACTCTCATTGAAACATTATTTTTATTTTTCGCAGTAACTTGGAGCCTTCAAAAAAGAGTGGAAAATTTTTCATTCTTTTTTTTCATGGGGCAAAGTGAAAAATGAAATATTTATCAAAAAAAATATTTTCTATTTGATTATTAAAATTATTTTTGATCAAATAAATCTGTAAATAAAATTTTAAATGAATAAATGAGAAGAAAAAAGAACAACAAACGAATAATTAAATAAATTAGTTAATTAATATATGAAGAAAAATAAATGAGTGAGTAAAAGAGTGAATGAAAAAAAAGAATAAATGAATGAATGAATAGATAAGTGATTTACTAAATGAAGGAATGTAAATGAATCTATTAGCAAATGAATACGTAAGTGTTTTAGTCAATGATTCAGTGGATAAACGAAAATAAGCTATTTCACTTGGCCCCATCCACTTTGCCTCGCATATACTCGACTACTTGAGCAAACTATTTAAAATGCAAATAAGCTTAGTATCAATTAAGTAAATATTGCGCCGCATATTAGAAGGTCACTATTAATGTTTAAAAGGTTAATAGCAATAACTTTATAATTTAATAAGATGTCCGTCCCGAACTTGTTCGGGTTGAAAAATTATCTGTCTTAAATAAATATTATGCAGATTTCTTTTTGTTTTAAAATATCATGGTATACAACATTTTTTGTTCCGTTTTTATGAGATTTTAAAAGAAATTGATTCACTTCATTTCCTGTAATCAAGAGATAAAAAGCTTTTCCTCCCCGGGAACAATATAATCTTCCTAAATGTAACGTCGTACTGCGCATAATTGTACGTTCGGCCTTAAATTTTGATGATGGTGATGGCATAAGAAATTTTTTTGGAAATTGCATTTTTTTATATTTTAAATGGAAAGGTGTAAGGACTATGGGAATTCGAGAAATATGATATGGCTGACATGCCGCTGGTCCTGTAAGAATAATATTTTAAATCATATTAGTCCATCTTGATTTTACTTGGAGGTCCATTTCCATTGTGTACACAGAACAAATTAAAGTTTCGCAACGAAGTTATGGAATACCGCCTTTAATTTTAATAGAATAAAAATGGGCTCTTAAAAGTGTACTTAAGATACAGAATTTCCTAAAAGGAGAGGACTATAAGCAGGCTTGAAGAATATCTGCAAGCGTTCATCTATGGAACCACTGGAATAGTTTCATTGAAGTCACTGGCAACAATGACGCCCCTCATAATGTTGTCTTAACCCTTTAGTTCTTTTAGAGTTCCATTCACGACTTCTATATTAAAACAGTGGCTCATCGAACATCCGTCTTGCATTATGGGGCTGACCTCTTGAAAACGCTTTACAAATAAACCATTTTTTCTTATGATACGTACGGAGTCTTTCTGAAGGGATACATTCAAAGTAGTTTAAATCTAGAGTTCTCAGTAAGTAAGTAAAATTGCTGCAATTCAGTTTTACAAAACCTTGCACACACATCTCTAGTGCGCTTGTTGATCTTGGCCAGTGATAAATTTCTTAAATGTTTTTTAGTTCCACCGGATATGCCGATAAACATTACTTTGCATTCTGGTATCATAGGCGAGTCACCGATCAGTTATTAATTTTGTTGCGTGATTAGAAACGTACTTATTAAGTAAGTTGCAATCATGTATCAATCTTGTTACAGAATGGTTTTCGTTGATTTTCTGCAGCGCGGCACTGGTAAACAAAACTCTCTCGTAGACTCTTCCCTTCATATAATCATGGTCTTTTTTTTTTTTTTTTTTTTTTATTTCCAGCCTATTTTACTTTTTTTATAATATGTCCTCACAGAGATATTTTTTAAATGTTTGCCACAAAGCAAAAAGATCAAATACTTGATTTTATAGTAAAATTTTTACAAAAAGTTCTCTGGGTTTAGGATCGGAGTTTGAAAATTGTATGCATCAAATAAGGTTAGCTTAAAAGGGTATATTCCTCTAAAGGTCCCGCGAAATTTTTTAAGAATAATTCTTAAATGACAAAGATCCGATTAGCAAGTAGGATGAATATTGATATATCGTATTAAGAGGTGAGTTTCTCTCAACTCCGGTATGTTGTTCAACCTCTTGTACTCGTTTTTTCGGAAAAACTTGCTTTTTTTTACTTTTTATTTTTGCAATTTCTTTCGGATGGGATATTCGAAGGCTATTATTTCGTTTTATACGCTTAGATACGGTCATCATGAAGAATAATTCTCCAAATCATTGTTATTTTTTTTCCTCTTCTTTGGTAATTTCTTTTGTATTGAATGTTCTTTGTTCGTTAATGTTTTACCTCTTAACTGTAAATGAACGGAAACTATGTGCAATTACTTTTTGACTTAAGAACTTTCTAAACTAAATATAACTTAATTGAATTCAGTAGCATTTGTTTTGTATTTTGATTTTTGTATGCATATAATACCTGAAGTAATTTATGCAAAATTGCAACTTTTGGAAGAACGGTCTCACATTCAGATAAAGCTTTTGATGGTTCTTAAGCTGACACGGTTATTCCTTTTCTATTCCTCAGCATATCGCTCGAAGAGGACTGTTAACCACACATAAATGTTCAATCAGAATTTGTTTTTACGTATATAAGAACAATCGAACTGGTAGCGAAGATAACTTATTAGTTTTTAAAATTCGTCTAAAGACATATGCATAATTTATAGCCTATGTCACTCAATAAAACTGCACCTTTCAGGTAGTGAAGGAATTTTTCAAATAGGGTCAGTGGTTTCCCGGAACATACAAAATCTCTCTCTCTCTCCCTCTCTCTCTCTCTCTGTAATATTAGTATAGATGTATAGATGTCACTCTGGTCCACTCTGTCAAGTGGTCCTGAAATATTTTTATTTCATATTTTTGCTTTATTTGATAACATTTAGACGAAGTAGAAAAAAACCGCATTGTTACTGAAATAAATGTAAAAGCCTTTTTTTTTCACTTAATCATTCATTTTTTGGGGTTAAAACTATCAAATATCATGAACACAGATGCTTTACTATAAATATGTCTAAATTTTTTTTATAAAAACTTTTAATAATTTTTTAACCCCCCAAAATATGCAGGTCACTTTTTATTGGTCGCACACATAACGCAAAAGGAACAAAAGTTTTTCTCCAATGTCAAATCCGGAGACTAGAAGAAAAATATCTAATAACATAAATTAACTTGATACATAATACCTGTAACCAGACTTTCATCTTCAAACACTTGGCAGAAAATTTTTAAAGAGGTTTTTTCAAAGATGTCACACACTTAACGCTCCGATTTGGTTTTCAGTATAAAACCATTTTTACGTACCATTTTTACGGACAAAAATTATTTTACAGAATTCAACTCAAAATATTGTGTGCTGGCACTGAAACCAAGACTCAATGAGTGCTAAAAAATTAATAATAATAATAAATAAATAAATAAATAAATAAGAATTGTTTCTTTCATACCCAAAGAGCAGTTTAAACTAGATATTCGCAATCTACATAACTTACGATCAAAATACAATGTGTTATTTACCTTAAATTGCATTAATATTTTTTGATAATTTTTTGTTTTTGAGAAGAAAAGTGAATAAATTCTACAAATGATTTAAAACATTCCTCATAGTATTAAACCACATAAGTGTAAGTGTTAGATGTTCGTGATAGTTTATGAGCTTGACATTGCTATTTAATTCGCATGCAAATAAAAATTAATTTCACTTCATTCTTTGTTTTGTGAATGTATGCTTTCAGTTTAAGTATTTACTTGCTACTTTGTCCGGCGTTGCACGGTCTACCTCGAAAATAAGAGTTGTGTCAAGAGACGCATTTTCAACAATCAGGCTTAAATAAAAGAAAAAAAAATAGTGTAAAACTTTCCGTCAGTGTGTAGAAAGGAAAAATTTTATGCCTCAAAATTTAAGTTTAGACGTCTTAAAACTAAATTTGAACTAGGAAAATTCTCGTGGGGGTGGGGTTGTGACGGAAGGACAAAAATCTCCATGCGAGTTCCAAAGCACCAAAGAACCTCTGTGCGCAGTTTGTCAAAGATCCGACGTAAACTGTGGATTTTTATTAGAAAATCCCCCTCAATTGCTGCACGCGGTCACACTAGTAAAATATTTTTTTGCTACTGTACGAGCTGTAGAAAAAAATATTTATGGAATACTTACTTGGTATACTTAGATACATGTACCAAAAATATTGTTCATTTACCTTTCAAAATTTCACAGGAAATTACAAAATAGTATGAGGTATAGCTTATTTTCAGGTTTTCCGAGTCACGCGTAACGCTGCATTTAAAATTCTATTTAAAAAATTAGAATTATCCTAGGAAAAAAAAAAAAAAAAAAAAACATTGCCACCTAAAAATTACATATGTTCTGTAACTCCAATAAAAACTATTGCGATACATTTAAAAAATATGATGTTGGTTTTTATCGTTTTTTGCAAAGAAATGATCTCAAAACGTCACGCACGTAACGCTAGAATGGCCAGGGCAGTGGTTCCGGAGATTACCGGAACATATAAGCATCTATACATATAATAAAATAAGATGTTTGTGTGTGTGGCGTGCATCCCGGGAAAACGGTAGGGCCTAGAAAGATGAAATTTGGTATACAGGTGTAGTTTTTGCTCAAAGTTGTGCACCTCGGGCTTCGATCTATACATATAATAAAATAAGATGTTTGTGTGTGTGTGTGTGTGTGGCGCGCATCCCGGGAAAACGGTAAGGCCTAGAAAGATGAAATTTGGTATACAGGTGTAGTTTTTGCTGAAGTTGTGCACCTCGGGCTTCGATTTTCGATATTTTAATTAGAAAAAAAGTTATTTAATGTTTTATGTGATTTTTAGCACTTTTTAGTACTTTCAACCTCACAGACCCCGAACCAATCTCTCCACACAAATATTTTTTGTACTATAAGGTCGGAAATTTAATTTTAAATATGATGAACAAAAAAATTTTGAAAATAGAGCAATTTTTGTATTTTTTATAAATTTTTGAAAAAAACCTTTATTTTGCATTTTTTTCTGGGTTTTATATTTTTCTAATATCTTCCTGCGAGAAGTATCAAAGCCTCATTTCTAAAATTTAAGTTGGTAATAGTAAAAACATTTCGCCCTCTTCAGAAGAAAAATTTTCTTAAAAATACGCAATAGTTTTTTTTTACAAATTTTTTAATGCTGAACACATCATGTCTTTCCACGCATCTGTCGAAAAAAACGTTCTTCAATCTTCTATGGCTCTGACGTCACTACTTGGATTTCGATTCGGTATTTACGACGGAATTTTAATCGCAAACAGTGTTAATCTTTTTTTTTTTTTTTTTACTATATAACTTACTTCTAATTTTATGACGTGATGACCACGTGTTTTTCCGGCAGCGCTTGCTTTTTTTCTTTCCTTTTTTTTTTTTTTTTTTTTATTTAGGGATTGCATTTATTTCTTTTTTCATTCTCCTCCCCCCCCCCCAAGCTGGACGTTTTGTTGTACCTATATTACGTTACATTTCATAGTTGTGCGCATTTAAGTCACTAAAAACAGCGAGATTTTTTTTTCTTTGTCACTTACTTTACCCTGTTACTTTTGGCACAGTACGGGGAATTTTGGGGATAACTTTTTTTGTGCTCTACTTAAAATAAAAAAAGCGGTTTTTTGAGTGATCTTTGTTTTTATTAGGAAAAGATGAGCTGGGAGGTTAAAATAAATAGAGATGGATAAGAAATATTAGAGATAGATCGTAAAGGTAGATAGCCGCCGAAGGCGTCAATCTTGGCGTAAAAATGTGAATGGCATAAAAAAAGATAGAGATGGATTGATTAATACTGCTGCCATATTTATTTAAACAGCCGCCAAAGGCGGCAAACTTGAATTAAAATGGTAAATGACAAGTTAGCCAAACAGCCGCCGTAGGTGGCTGCTTGCATAGAAAGGTGAATGGCGTAATAGAAGGCGAACCAGCTGGTCGCCGCAGGCGGCTAGTACAAAATAAACCTCAAAGGATAGGCCAAAATGCATAAAAAATTAACAACTTTTAGAAACACGAATTAATATCCTCTATCTGCAATACTTGAATTCAAATACTAATTTACTCGAAGCGAATCTCAGTTATAATTCGTTAGAATGAATAGATCTTATATTCTGCAGCCTCAAATACATGTGAATGTTTTGGCGGTTCTTATGACGACATCGGAATTTTATTTTCTTTAACATGTTTCTATCCTTCAGCATTCAGTTCTGAGAGAACCTTCGTCTCTTCTGTCGCTGCAGAAGCGAGACAATCGGTGCTAGTTTTTACGTTTATAACAATAAAATGGTACGAAAAATAAACTGGTGGCGAAGACAAACTATTGATTCAAAAAAGTAGTATACGGACATATATGCATAATTTATAGCACATGTCACTCAGTAAGGATACACCTTTCATATGGTGAAGGAATTTTTCAAACAGTTGCAATGGTTCCGGAGATTACTTCGAACATATAAACATACAAAAATTCGCCCTCTCTCTTAATAATATTAGTATAGATAACTAGCATTCCCGTACCCGGCATTGCTCGGGTAATGAAACTAGCAGGGGATAAAAGTGCTTGATGCACCTAGTTACGAAAATGCCCTATAATAACTTATTACCTATATTTTTTCTAATTGTGGGAGGGTCCCGAGGCTCCTGGACTCCTTATATATACGTCCTTCTCCTTAATCGATCCTTAACTGCCATTAACGATCCTTTTATAAAGTATTGATTTTCTTCATCCGACCAATACCGGGTACGAGAATACTAGTATATATATGTTATCTCAGTACATTGATTTCTATCATTTCCTTTTACGATGTGCTTTATGTATTTTATGTGATATTCTTAAAAACTTCGTTTCCAGTTTTGAAAAAGGGAAAGCGAAAGCCAGAAACATTATTATTTGACTTGAGAAAAGCCTCGAAAAATCATGTGAGAAACAAAAACAATATCAAATTTAAAATTCACTATCGACCAAACGTTGAGATGAAGTACTGAATCATGATTTGAATAGAGGAAAACCTTTGAAAATAAGGGATTTAAATTTCAATTACAGGTTATAAGTTCGCAGAAATTAAGGGGGTTTAATTAATTTCTCCCGACCTAATTGATATTTCGAAAAATCCTTTCTTAGTGGCTACTGCCCGATATTTTAACGCGAAACCTTACTCGAATTTCCGCATGCGTCAGGTCTCTTCTGATTTTATCAAAACAAGGGTAATAGCAAGAAGGAAGTAACAAGCAGGCAAAAACTGAATGCATCGGGAAGTGCGCTTCCTTAAGCCATCACCCCTTTTTCAATTGGAACCATTTACAGCTGCTAGTCGCAGAGAACATACAGTACTTTCGTAATCATGTGGACATGCCTGCCTAATTTCAAGTCTGAGATATCAGCGGTATTGGCTGTGTGTCGATATATATATATATATATATATATATATATATATATATATATATATATATATATATATATATATATATATATATATATATATATATATATATACATATATTTTTATATATATATATATATATATGTGTGTGTGTGTGTGTGTGTGTGTGTGTGTGTGTTATCTCAGGACATTGATTTTTATATGAATAGATATCAAAACTAATTTTTGACTTACAACAAATATTACAATACGAGTATCAATTTTTGAAAATTGCCTGTATTATCTTATTCTTTCATCTTCAGCGGTATTTTTTTCCTGACTGGAATAGACTACATGTGCATCAACTACATTGTTAAAATATCACCAGATAGGGGGTGCTAAACGCAGAGTAAATATTTCACCTTTTCACTTTGCACCACATTTCCCTACTTCCCATCCCCAGGATTCGAACTAACTTGTACAAAACTTCACAGCAAAAGAAGGATCTTTAATCTCTCTTCCAGAGTTTCTCACAATGGTTTGATAACATCAATAGACGAAATAGAACATAGCTGTTAATTTGCTTAACCATATTTTTAAAACTGCTCTAGATCTGATTAACACTATCGGCACAACTTCAGTGTTTAAAAAAACGTATGTTCCCAATTAAATAGAACTGCGGAAGTTAATTAAATAAATCCCTCTCAGGATTTAGAAGAATGTTTGTGTAATTAACGACTTCGGCATCAAATCTCCAAGTATTCCGACTTTTCAATTGAACACGTGCACTTGATATCATTTGCATCACTTAATGAAATATCCGGCACCATGACAACTGCGCGATAAACGGATGAATGCGTTTCAACTAATTAAAAGGGGGTGTTTTGATCCGTCTAACTGCAAGCAAAATAGATCATTTTTTGACTTTTAAAAACAATCCGCTAAATATAGCTCTTTTTATTTAATTAGTGTTATGCTGTTATTGCAAGTTTTATGTGTAAATTCGTTTCTCTCTTTGTGAACTACTTATGTTTCAGCTTTTAGAAACAATCTAAAATTTTTACTAATTTAGTGTGTATAATTGTTCAATTTCTTTGCTAATTTTATAAGTTAATGATTGAAAGATCACCTCTAGGAGACTAAATGTATGTTAAAATTGGAGACAAATACAGTTGCTTTTTTACAGTGGATCATTTTGGTTCCTTTACTTTCTAATATTCACATTTCAAATAATAAATGCGACACGAGTCACTTTCTGAAATAGTTTTCTCATTCTAAGTTGAATTTTAAAAAATCAATCACACGATCCTTGAACAAGCTCGGAAAAGCATATGCGCCGAAGACGTCTTTTCTGTTACTGCGAGGAGATTTATTCGACGGTTTAATTAAACAAGCGAGTACTAAAATAAACTGACATAATCTGGAACCAGAAGCACTTCCTTGCAAGTCATTACTCGTCACGGTTGAGGTTATGAATACATAGTTTCTTAGCGCGTTCCAAGCATGAATGAACATTCAAACTAAATGTTTGATGGCTTAATGTCCCAAAATTATATTACGTTATCCATTGCATTTCCGAAGAGGAAATCTCGAGTTATTGTTGAGCACAGTTTGAGTAATTTTTGTGGTTCAGAAGAACGTTCTTCTATACAATGAAATGGTTGGATTGATTAAAATCCATCTACATTCTATCTACAATATGGCTTATACTATCACAAGAAAATCCGCACATTTTCGTAGTAAGGATTTTTAAAAAGAGGAAGAAAGAAAGAAAAGTCCCCCACTTTGGTGCCCAAATGCACGGACTTGCAGGATATAATTGAAAAATTTGTCTTTCGAGAATTGAAAAATTGGCAATCTTGATCCATTGGCGTCAAATTTTTGGCATCAGTACCTTCGCGAGGAATGTTTTTTTTTTTTTCCTGTGTATGCGTAAAGAGTAGGGAAAAGTTCATTTTCGTGGGTACCATAAAGCAGCAGCGCTACCAAAATAAAATTGTCAACCCCAAAAATTTGATGACTGCGCAAATTTACCAATTATCTCAAAAGGTACTTACGTATTAACGCTAATTCAGCTAAAGATTTGGCGGGTTTTAAGAAATTTTGCGGTTTTTAAGAACTTTGGCGGGTTTGGAGAAATTTCGGCAACAAATCCTAAAATAAAACACTCTGTTTAAAATCAAAACTGTTTCAAAATTTCCTAAAAGTCACCAAAGTTCTAAAAAACAGTCAAATATGCAGCGAAGGAGGCATTAATACGTAAGTACATCACAATATCCAGTGAAATCTGTTAAAACTGAAATAAAAAAATTTCAAATAGTAATGATAATATCTAGGTTAAATTTTATTTTTAATTTCGAACATACTTTGCATAAGTACATTAGCAAATTATTTGAAAAAAGCATATTTAATCATTTAGCAGTAAAATCGAAAACCCCGTGGTTTGGCTCTAAATGCCCAAAAGTGCGATCGACGAAATACATAACGGCACCAAGCCACCTCATATATAATAGCAAAACTGGATGATGTCAATTTGAGGAACTGAAAAGTAACATCTCTAAATATACATTATGCACACTAATTTGTTACATTTAGCTATGCATGTAACAGTCTCTAATAAAAATATTTCTTCTGAGCCTTCCGAAGTAATTTGTTGCATGAGTTACTAAATCTTCTGGCCGATCCTTCATTGCTTGCTGAATGTAATCATGAATCATATGTTCAAGACCACTGGCGCAGCGTGGTGTACGCATTTCTAGAGCTGCGTTTTTATGCTTATCCATTACGTTTTTCAAAACTATAAAGAAATAACAAGTCACACGATTACGTTTTTCCAAACTGAACAAAAAGATATAATTAAACTCAGGACTTCGTTTCTTCAAAACAGTTTTTTTACTTCATTGCCATATTTGATTCTCATTATATTTCTTAAATGAATACAAAATAGTAGGGCTAATTATTAGAACTAGTATTTTGAAATTTTAATATGCTAAAATTGAAAAGAAAAAGTCAAAAATATGTAAAAATCCTCACATAAATAACAGCCGATGAAACGGCGTGTTTCAACAATGAAACTCGCGCCACGACATGATAATTTGATAGTATGTTTTGGTAATGTTGAACATGCAGGGAAAGGTTTTATTGTGACAAGGCTGAACTCGATCCGGTAACTTAACTGTTTTGCAGGTAAGACAGTCATTTTAGGGGAATGAAGAAACGAAAAAATGGTCAACTATGAACGCTACCTACCGGAGTTTGGAGTTAATCCACTGGAGAGAGTTAGGGTTACAATTTCAACTCTCAAACTATCACCAAACAGGCGATGACATCGTTCAAATGTAGAAGCAATTTTCACCCGCGACTTTCTAGTAATTAAATAAACACTGTACCTACAGTTAAAAAATGGAAGTTATGTGTTTTAAATTGGGAAAATATATACCTGTTGATCTGTATGGCTTTCCCCTAAATAACTTTGGAAGAGAAGTCTTTTTTTTTTTTTTTTTTTTTTTTTTTTAACAATCATGAATTGTTTGCAAAGCTCGCTTGACCGATTTTACGTTGCTCTGATTTTTCAGATTACCATGAAGACGAGAATAAGTCTAGATCGTTATTTGAATATTTATCGAGAAGAGGACAAATTTCTGCCTAGCACAACTTTATGCTGTTGCATTTAAATATAATTTTTTAATATTAGTTTAATTTTTTCCCTCACGAAAAACTGTGTTTTCATACCCTAGTTCTTTAAAAAAAAATAAGCTACATTTCTACTTTAAAAAAAAAAATCAAACCAACACAATTTTTCTATAAATTTTCTAATTTTCAGCGCAATCAGATAATGCTTTTAGTTTAATTGACAAAAGAAGCAAAGATCTTCAAATATAAACACATTTTTTACTCGCATTTTTGAATCGGGCTTCGAGCAAAAGAATGTAATCCTTGACATTAATTAAAGATAAAAACAGCAGAAGTTTAAGATATCAATTTGCTTTGGACGTATTTCACGAACAAAATGTCAAACTCATTAAAACGAAGAGCAAAATAATAAGTTACTTAATTAAAGGCCTTTAACAAGCAGAATTTTCATGAGTGATCTTTAGCACTAATAGAAAAGGCTCGGGGCGGTAATCTCACAGAAATTCCAGAATAAAATGCTTTCAGAAGAATACAAAAGTTTCAGCGTGAAACTTGAAAGAGAGGGATAGTTTACTGACTTTGAAACTAAAGACAAAAAAAAAATCATAGGAACATCAAAACAGTCAAATGAAAGCAATAAGCAATCGTGATTGCTCAAAAAAATTAATTTGAATTTTGACATCTTGAATTCAAATTATGTTTTTCGCAATCACAACTGTGTGTGTGTGTAGGTAGGCGTGTGGCGGGTATGTGTGCTTGTGTTTAAGGGGTATGTGTATGCGTGTGTAGGCATGTGTGTTTGTGTCTGTGTGCAGGTATGAGTGTGGGTAGTTGTGTGTATGTGTGGTGTGTGTATGGGTTTTTGTGTGTGTATGTGTAGGTGTCTGTATGTATGCGTGTGTGTATGTTTTTGTGTTTGTATGTGTAGGTGTCTGTATGTATGCATGTGTGTATGTGTTTGTGTGTGTATGTGTTTGTGTGTGTGTGTGTGTATGTATGCGCCTGTGTGTAGGATATGAACGCAACCTGAAGACAGTTTTCGCTATAGGAGCAGCATCGTGAGGAGCCGGTAGACGGTGATGCTGCAGAGGGTGCTGGTGGGAAAATAAAATGATAGCACATTAAAACAGTCAAATGAAAGCAATAAGCAATCGTGATTGCTCAAAAAAAATGATATTTCTCAGACCATTTATCAAAATTGAATTTAAAACATTTTTTTTTTTTAATATTAAACTAAAAAGTCGCCCGTCAAGGTATGACGGGTGAAAATTGCTTCTACTCTTCTACATTTTAACGAAGGAATTGCCTGTTTGGTGATATTTTAATAGTTGAAATTGTACCTCTAACTCCAGTGGATTAACCCTAAACTTCAGTAGATATCGTTCATTATTAGGGTTTCCAATCCCGCGCCGAATTCAGTCCCGCAGGATTTCGGGGATTGCTAGGAGCCATTCCCGCGGGATCCCGGGATCCCGCGGAATTTACTTTATTTTTTTTAATTTAATTTTAATGTCAAATATTATGCTTCTTAGGAAGGACTGCGTTTGTAACTTGAATTAATAGTGTACTCGAATTCCGTAAACCAATGGCAGAGCACTGCAAAGTCAGATCCCAATTATCGTTTGGTATGCAAACGTGTGCCCTAAAAAAGTCCAATGCGTCTTAACAAAGTATTGCTTCCTATGGAAGGAGAAAGGAATTTTGCTCAAAAAATAATGCACTATATGAAAACACACGCTGGTGGGTCCACTGCATTTATTGGACACATGTGTTTTGCTGTATCCAATTTAACTTGCATTGAGCCTTCATTAACGTTTGTCATTGTATCAGTGCATTTGATTCAATACAGCAAGGGTGAGTGCTCAGTCTCAGTAAAAGTCTTTGGATAATTTTGCTAATTTTGCCTTTCACTTTAAAGAGGCATTCAAAAATTTGAGCAGCTTAATTTAATGCACTGTCATGCGAATCATCCTGTATTTCACACAAGTTTCTGTCGCCTCTTTTAAAGTCACGCCGAATATATAAATAATATCAGGTTTTCCATTGATTTCTTCTTGGAAAAAAAAATGTACAATTTTTGTAAGGTTTTGAGTGCATTCCTTAAGCTTACAGAAGTGTTCCAACATTGCATTCAGGGTTTTGCAATTAGTAATACGTACACTTTCCCTAGTTTTTTAAAGCGTCATTTTCTGAATTTTAAACTTTAGTGATGGTTTTCAAAAAGGTTCTTTAGTTATACACATTTTCTCAATTGCTGAAGGTATGAAAACTGAAAGCTGGAATGAGAATAACATTTCATTCTCAGAAAAATATACTATTTTTGTTATGTTCTTAAATGGTAAATTCACAGTTTATCATATGAGACACAGTTTTTCTTGGTCTTCTTGCAGATATACGAGAAACTTGGTACAAACTTCAGATGATGTTTGTGAAAATAGTCGTTTTATAAGCGGCAAAAGTTGGAAAACGTTTGTGGAAAAAAAATTGCGGGATTGGAACCCCGCGGGATTTTGCTCTCAATCCCGCGGGAATAATCCTGCTAAAAAACCTGCGGGATTCGGGATAAGGATTTCGGGATTGGAAACCCTATTCCAATGTATTCCCATGTTTCTTCATTCTCCTAAAATGAGTCTTATACAGTAAAACAGTTAAGTTACCGGTTCCAGTTCAGCCTCTTAAAAATAAAGGACTTCCCTGCATATGAACTATTACCAAAAAATGTTATCAAATTATCATGCCGTGACCCAAGTTTCATTGCTGATGACGTCAGGATCGTTACTCAATCATTCGCTATCATATATATGAGGAAATTTTGTTCTTTAAACTAAAGCCCTAGATCGTAGCTTAAGTAGCGACACGTCCGCCATCTTGGGGCTAATATATACATTTTTCTATCTATCGGCTATGGTGAAGTAGCGTATTTTGCTTTTTGATTGAGGTGCTTCTTAATTGAAGATTAACGTGGAGTTAGTAACAAACCGCAATTAAGAAGCAAAACACGCTGCTTCTCCATCTTCATATAAATGATAGCTGATGATCGAGTAACCCGCGTGTTTCAACAATGAAACTCGCGCCACGGCATGATAATTTGATTGTTTTGTTAATGTTTAACATGCAGGGAAAGGCTTTATTGTGACAAGGCTGAACTCGATCCGGTAACTTAACAGTTTTACTGGTAAGACTGTCATTTCAGAGGAATGAAGAAACGAAAACAATTAACGCTATCTATTCGAGTTAGGGTTAATTCACTCGTGTTAGGGTTAAAATTTCAACTATCAAAATGTCACCAATCAGGCAATGGCTTCGTTCAAATGTAGAAGAGTAGATGCAATTTTCACCCGTCATACCTTGACGGGCGACTTTCTAGTAACAAACACAGGAGAAAGCATCGTTTAGCCCCAAAATAGCGGACGTGTCGCTACTTTATCCTATGCAGTAAAAACGATTCAGAAACGTTCCCGGAACATAATGTGCAGCTGATGTTCCCAATTTCAACCAGTAACATATCTTGCAAAAAACTGGAAAGTTTTTCGTTATAAGTCAGCAACGTTCCGGAAGTCATCCTTAAAAATCTTTCCGAATACTACAGAAATATCTCCGGTCTGTCATGTTTTTGGAACCTTCAGGAAAAATTTAAGTAGTAGGTTGGCATTTTCCTGATTTGCCAAGAAAACTCTAAAAGCATTATTGAAACTAGGGCCAAATGCAATGCTGTTGCTAAGACAGCATTGCAAATACCAAACATCTCACTTACTTGCAATTCTTGCAAAGCTGCGCAATTTAGAGACTTATTCGCTTTCATTTGGGAAGATAGTCAAACTGGATGAACCGTCATCTAGCGTAAGCCAATATACTAAATAAATGCGTTCTGAGGTAGCTTAAGTTGACGAAAGAAAGATAATATATAAATGAAATTAAAAATGAAAAACAAGATTATTTTAAACTATCAAACGATATCTTTCACAATTTATTAATTGTCATAAACTATTCGCAATTCCAACAAACTACAGAAGGTACTAAAATCTCCGGCTAATATTGGCTGAAAGAAGTAAAACCAAGAGTCCTGTGAGATATCAGCTTTGTCCAAGCATAATAGAAATGTATTACCTCTTTGGGTAGTTTCTTAAATCACCGCAAGGTGATGGCTCTAGAACAGCGGATTTGTCCGTTTATTACAAAAAATATAGGAATGTGAGAACAATGCGTAGTTTTGGTTGATAAAAAAAGGAAAACTTCTCTATCATAATTAAGTTTTTGTTGTGACTTTAGCTCTTTTCTTTTCATAAATATAAATGAAATTTAAAAATGGTTATAGAAAAAACTTATCAACGTATTTAATAACCTACGCTACACTTTCATCACTCATTATGATTATAAATGCGTTTAATCAATGTAGAAATTTTGAAACACTATACGTGAATATTTTTCTTCTAATTTCGCTTCATTCTTTCAAAGTTTCTTGAAACTCAAGATAATCTCAGCGACAGAAAAATCTTATCAGATTCCCGCCATTCATTGTTTAAAAATGTCTTTAAAGTTTACATCTACTTTCTCGAATGATTGATGCATCCAATAAGCGTTGCTTGGAATCGATCGCTCCTTTAATGGTTGCAGTGGGTTAATGGTGCATTGATGACAAATGAATGCCTGCCGCCAAGTTAATCCACTTCGATATCGTCCGGTGTGATAACTTTTGTTGATAGATTAATTATTTTCGACTTATCTGTGAAGTGTAATTATTTCAGATTTCAAGTTAAACATTTTTAATCTGCTTTACAAGCGAAAGTTTTAACTGCAGTAGTTCAAAGTGTGTGTTTCAGTCGTTGCTTCGTAGGATATGATTTTTCAAAAAAAAAAAAAAAAACCTGTCAGATCCTTACACAAAAGTGAAAATTTTTAAATTATCTTTAGCTGAATAATTTTTATCTTCAGGCAATATGCAGGGTCTTCCGTTTTAACTTGCATGACCTTTATTTTCGCAACCGTTAGTCCTAGATGTATACTTCCAATTGCAAAAATGTTCAAAATCAGATCCAGAGTTAAGATATTGAAGTTTAAAGCAAAAATAATTAGTATGTTGTGACCATCACGAAACTTCCTTCGATATCTTTCTTAAGAAATCTGATCCCTCTCCGTGCTTGACGAGAAAGCAATATTCTCCACAAAAACAAAATTACACACGCCAAAACTTAAAGACCATCCGAATGGGGTTGTTTCCTTCAGTCAAAAATCTGACTTTTTGTCACTGAAATTGATAGAGTAGGCAAAAAAAAAAAAAAAAACATGAACCCAGAAGATACTTTCATTTTCCCAACAGTTATTTTTTAATTAATTTTTTAAAATGTCCAATTTTTCAAACAAGGCATGGTCTTTATGACGTTACAAATGATGCACCTTGGCACATCTTTCTACCACGTTTCCACATTATGAAGCGAATTAAAATTGCGCTCTACGCTTGCTATCAACCATATTGTTGCCAATACACGTGAGTAAAAATACGAATTAAATATTTTGCTCTGTGAATGGCAACACTGAATGGCATATCATCATTTGTGACGTCAGTGGACAGAAGCGTAAACAATGAAAGCGCACCGATATAAGTAATTTTCCAAAAATATTAAACTTAAACAAATTATTTAAAAAAATGGTCAGATCCTATGTTTTTAAGCATTCTCTTTCAGAAAAAAATACTCTTAAAATTTTGAAAACGACCCCATTCCCGATTTATCTTAAAAGCAAAGCGAAGAATGAAAATTGAAATTTATTTTAAAAGCCTCGCTGAAAATAATTACAAACATTTTTTTGTTAACAAACACAAGATGGCAACAGTTGAAAAGTTTAAATCATAGCGATTTTCTTGTCATTTTCCCACAATTAAAATCACGCGAATGACCAGACGGCAGTCCTTAACGATTTATCTTTCTTATTTTTGCAATTATAAAGCTATTTTTATTCACACAAAAAAAAATTAGCCCCCCATGCAGCGATTGGCGCCAAATTTGAACCAACGCCTGTTTACATATGGATTGACATTTATTCCAAATTTCATCCAGAATGTAGCATTACTTCTTGAGATATGGAAAACAAAGAACGTTTGATTGCGCCACCCCCTTTTCAGCTATTGACGCCAAAATAAAATCAGCTCTTATACCCTCAAAGGGCTACTTGTCAATAAATTTTTGTTTGATTCCGTTCATTATTTCTTGAGATACAGCAGCCACAATTGACGACAAAAACGTTCTATTGCTCAACCCCCGTTTGAGTTATTGATACCAAAATTGAATCATTACATGTACCTGTTAGGGGGAAACATATGGACCAAATTTTGTTTGATTCCGCCAGTTACCTCCTGGGGGATAACAGACAAGCATAACTCAAAAAACGTCCCATTGCTCCATCCCCCCCCCCTTAGAGAACTTCGCGCCAAAAACTAATGGACACAAGTTCATATAAGGGCACATATGTGTGCCAAATTTCGTTCGATTTCATGCGGTAGTTTTTGCTGTAGAGCTGCCCCAAAAAACTGATCACACACATACGTGACACACACACACACACACACATTTTCCAGAAATGGTCGAAATGGACTCAGCACACCTCAAAACGTTCAAATCCGTCAAAATTCGAAATTCGAAAATTTGCACGAATCCAGTACTTTCTTCGATATATTAGATACAGAAAAAAGTAAAAACAATTAAAACCTCAAAAAAAAGATAGAAATCCCCATAAATAGTGCTGTGAAGGGGTTTGGCACTTCAGCATGAGTTTTGCCTCTCAGCTCTCAGAAGTACTTACCTTTACGACAGAAATTATCGTCCAACACCTTCGTAGCACTATTTATGGCGAGTTCTATTGCAATTAAAGCGTGCAACACCCCTTTTGGCATTTTTTGTTACTAATTTCCAAGTTCCTGTACGTGATTTTTATGGGTTTCACAATAAACATACCGTTTATTTTATTCCAATATCGGCCTTTGTTTTCGAGATATTTAATTTTGAAATCAGTAAGTCCTTTCCTGGACACCCTGTATCTAGATAACGGGACAAGAGACAAATACTTTTTGTGTCAAAAAAATGTTTTAATATGCTCTTTCGATTTCTACCTATTTCAAAGTTTTTCATTGTTACACTAACTCGTTTCATTGTAACAAAACTGTTAAAAGTTCATATAACCAATGTTAAAAGTTTTACTCGATGTGTTAGTTTTACTTAAATTTGTATTTTAACTAAATGCTTGGTTCCAAATTTAAACGATAAAAATTAAGCTAACCTATACGTTCCCACCAATGGGGGTGTTTCTTTCAGTTAAAAGTACTACTTTTAGTCACTGAAATTGATAGAATATGCAAAAAAAAATAACATGGAATGAGAAAAAACTTCCATTTTCCCAGCGCTTATTTTTTGATATTTTTTTTTAATGTCCAATTTTGAAAATAAGGCGTAGTCTTTATGACGTCACAAATGATGTACTTCGGTGTAGAGCCGCTATATAGGCAGGCCGACGTATCAGCTTAAGTTTAGCCATTTTGGATCAGATTTACATTGTTGCACTGCTAAGGTTACCACGGGGTTTCGCCAAATTTGCCGAAATGATCCTTTATTTAATAAGGCACCTATATATATGAGATCAGCCGTTTTGGACAGGAGCGTGTGTTAGAGTGGTTGTCTTTTCTGGCTAGTTATCGCGTTTGGAGATTGTTCACTGCGAGCGATTATTAGCGGCACTTGAATTTTTTATTGAATAAAGTATTATATTTTGCAAATTTGGCGAACTTTGCTGTGGTAACCCTAGCAGCACAACAATGAAAAATCCTATCCAAAATGGCTAAACTTAAGCTGATTCGTCGGCCTAAATATACAGCTGACCTACTTTGGCGCATCTGTCCACCGCGTTTCCACGGTATGATAATCAAGAAGCGACTTAAATATTGCGCTCTACGCTTGTTATCAACCATATCGTTGCCAACCCATGTGAGTAAAGAAGTGAATTAAATATTGTGCTCTGTGAACGACATCAGTGAATGGCATTTCATCATTTGTGATGTCATTGGCAGAAGCGTAAAAAATGAAAACGCGCCGACTATTTTTTTTTTAAACTTATTCAAATTATTTTTAAAATGGTCAGATCCTATGCTTTTAAGCATGCTCTTTGAGAGAAAAAAAATGCTTTTAAAATTTCGAAAAAGACCCCATTTTTCTCTGAGACTTTTCAATTTTATGTCTGATTAATAAAAATGTATTAAAATTTCTATTCAAATGTAATGTTAAATTATTACTGTTTTTAGTTTACTTATTCTTAATTAAACTTAAGCAGTTTCATGTGTAGACTATTTTGAACACATTTTGAAAAAGCTCAGGTCTTTTTGTTTGGGGTGAACGTAGTTAATGACACAGAAAACGGCGCTCTTATGTTGAGGAAGGTTGAATACCACTGATCTGGGCTGTAAAGCGTTACCGTCGTAACGTGTAAAGATGGTGTGAAATGGGTCAAACATCATTCATCCTGAGGCCCAATTCAAAAAAACTTATCAGTAGACGGATAATACTTAATGTTACGCAAAAATGGATACAAAGATAATAATGAGCAACATCAGGACCATTCCACAATGAGGTGTGGAACAATTAGACCCAATAAATTCACCAACTTTCTGTTATAAGATCGTAATATTTTAGCTAAACAGGGGTAAGCACATTTTTATTTCTTTACATTTGATACAAACATGCTCCTGACAAAGTTATTTTTTAAATTAAATAACTTTGTTATTTAAAATTTAATTTATTTGCACCCGTCACGTGCGGAACATTCAAAGTAAACCTCTTGTAATTTGCTACATGAAATAGCTAATATTTTTGCTCTATTAATGTAGCAATGACGAAACAAAGCGCAAGTTTTGAAAGCTAAAGTTCCGGAGGTAAGAGGACATACAGGGGCTCCCAAAAGTGTTCGTACACTTTGAAATTTTTTAGTAAAATCAAAATAACGCGAAACTGAATTCGAATATGAAATCCATCATGCCTATGTCATTCTAATTACAACCCAGTACTTTTTTCAAAATATTGACGGATCTTCTTTTTGAAATGGGTCAAAAAACGAAGAGACAGAGAAATAACGCGCACAAAAGTCATCGTACACTCAAATATTTTCGAATACATTCATAATTAAAATTATCATATGTTGTTTTTTATTATTTTTGCATTTCGGTGACCCTTAAAAGTCATTTGGCTTCAATTTTTTGTTTATTTATTCCTTAATATTGTGCTTATTTCTTTAAAATGGCTGGTATTCATAAAAAACAACAAACACCATTCGAAATTTTTTCCTTACAGTAGCGGTAAATCGGCTTGAAATGTCTCTAAATTAGTTAATTTATTCCACTCTATTATAAAGTGCTTGATAAAATGCTTTAAAGAAAGGAATCGGACCGAAAACAAGGTAAGAAAAGGTCAACCGGCAAAGTTGAAAAAAGCGTGATCTGAAAAGTTTAAAAATGTATGAAAATTACACATTTGAGCATTGTAAAAGTTTCTGCAGAGTTAAATGAAACATTTTAAATTTAATTTTCACCTAAAATTGGTCGCCAAGTTCTCTGATTAGCTGGATTAAATGGGATCTCTTCCTGCAGAAACTTTCTTGATTGTGCGAAAAACAGAAAGCTAATGCTTTTCGTCGCAAAATCAATGATAAATAAGCTCAAAACGTTTTGGAATTACGTCTTACTTACACACGAAAATAAATTCAACATTTTTGGTTGAATTGTTGCATAATTGTATATAGAAGAAAAAATGAGGAGCTTAATCTTGAGAACTTAGTTGGATCAATTAATCAGGACGGTGAAGGTGTTCTTGTGTGAGGATGCATATCAACATCAGGACTTAGTAGTTGGGATTTTTTTTTTTTTTTTTTTTGATGAAGTAATGAATCATGCAATCGAATCAAAAGACCTTTTAATTTTTCTATCACGGGCAAAGCCGTGCGGGTATCGCTAGTAACTTAATAAAAAGTTATATATTATTCAATAGACATTTTTTAAAGTGTACGAAGACTTTTGTTAAATAAAATTTCCTGCATTTTTTGTTTTTTTAATTATAAAAAAATGAGTTTTAATATTTTTAAAAATAATTTTATGTAGTTTTGTTGAAAAATTGATCATAGATCTTACAATTAAATACCAGTTCCGAAATATTAATTTTAACCAATGGATAGAGGCCTATTTCATTGAAAGTCGTAAATTGTACGAACACTTTTGGAAGCCACTGTATTTCATTTGTAGTTAAATAATAATTTAAATCGTTAAAAAAAATTATGTATGTATTTGGCCATTCCACGAAAAAGCAGCCCTTTTGTTTCGCACGTAACAGCTCATATATTTCATTAAAAAGTCATAATTTTCAAGGGTAACGACGAAATGTTTTGCTAAAGAAATTGCAGATAGGTACGTTAGTAATTTGTTAAGCAACAAAATTTTGTTCGTTGCCATTTCTAAGTGTAATTTTTAATGAAATATATACTGTTTTTCGTGGAATTTAAAAGTACTTACAGAGTTGAATATTTTTTATTAATGATCTCTGTAGTATAATATTTTAATAGTGCACGCTAAATAAAGCTAAAGACTCATTCTGCGTTTCTTTCTGTTTTAAAACATATCATGTAATAAGTTAGTAATAATAGATGTAGATCTTTATCTTTACTAATAATAAAACTGAAAGTCTCTCTATCCGGATCTCTCTATGTCTGTCAGGATCTCCCTCTGTCCGGATCTCTGTCTGCCAGGATCTCTGTGACGCGCTCAGCGCCTTGACCGTTCGGCTGATTTTCATGAAATTTGACGCAGAATTAGTTTGTAGCATGGGATTGTGTACCTCAAAGCGATTTTTTGAAAATTCGATGTGGTTCTTTTTCTATTCCAATTTTAAGAACAAAATGATGGACGAGTAAATTACAAAATTATCATAACGTGAAACCGTAACATGGGCACAAGCCAATTGGCGAGAAATTCACCATACATTATTTGTAAATATACAAGCGAACCAGAAGACCTTTTAATTTTTCTCCTACGGGCAAAGCCGTGCGGGTACCACTAGTTGTACAATACAGGGAGTAAACGCTTCAATTCAGTTTTTGTGTGCCTACATTTTTTGATAGCAGGTGTAAATGATATACAAGGGCAAATCAAAAAGTCTTTGCACCTATTTTTTATTCGCCGAAAAAGAGGTACATACAGGTTTTTACAAATATACGTAGCGCACTACGTACCTTACATTACTTCTCCACATAGTCACCATACCGGTTCAGACATTTTTCCTATCGCAGCACTAAATTAGAGATCCCCCTGTCGTAGAATTCTTCCGGCAGCCAGTGGAATCACCGTCGGACCGCGTTCTTGGCTTCTGTCCTGCCAGAAACTTCTTCAGTTGACCTAAATCGTAAAACTGGACTGCAGGTGCACTTCCCTGTGAATTGCTATGGGCTTTTGTCCCTTGCACCATACAAAACGAATAACACTTCACTGCTCATAAGCTGTGGCTGTCTAAAGAACAACAGCCATCTTAAATGACTGATAGCAGCTCCGCTCATTGGAGCAAAAGGCAGATACGGCTGGTACGGTTCAAGGAACGGTCACTCCTGGGAATGTATATGTTCACTTTGTATTCACAGCCGTATTTTGGCTAAAAAAAATAGGCACAAAGAATTTTTGATTTGCCCTCGTAAATGTTTCATTTACTTTGTTATGTTCTTCTAATGTCATACACTTGTAATAACAAATATAAATAGTACACCCAAACCTCTTTCTGTGCGATGGGTAGGGAGCGCATAAAAAAAATCGCATAAAAATGTTCGTTCGTTTTATGAATAACTTCGTCCGTTTTATAAATACTTGATCTTCAAATGAGTCCTAATCGAAATTTTCACACACCGCACGAAAAAAAATAAATAAAATAATTTTAACTTCGACATCTTGAATTCAAATAATGTTTTTCGCAATCACGAGTGTGTATGTGTGTTTCTGTGGGTGGAGGAGGTATGTTTGTGTGTGGGGCTATGTGTATGTGTGTAGGCATGTGTGTTTGTGTGTGTGGGGGGTAGTTGTGTGTTTGTGTGTGTGGGGGGTAGTTGTGTGTTTGTGTGGGAGGACTATGTTTATGTGTGGGTAGTTATGTGTATGTGTAGGTGTGTGTGTATGTGTTTGTGTGTATGTGTTTGTGTGTATGTGTTTGTGTGTATGTGTTTGTGTGTGTATGTGTCTGTATTTATGCGTGGGTGTGTATGTGTTTGTGTGTAGGTGTGTGTGTCTTTAGATGTATGTGCAGGCAAGTAAGAGACGCAACCTGGAGACGGTTTTCGCTGGAGGAGCAGCATCGGTGAACCGACGGTAGTGCTGCAGAGGGAGGCGGGGGGAAAATAAAATCATAGGAATTCAAAACTGTCAAGTGAGAACAATAAACAATCGTAATTGCTCAAAAAAAATTGCACAAAAAAAGATCGCACAAATGCGGTTCGGGTGTAAGTGAAAATACTTCGTGTGCTTACTTCAAAAGTGAATATCGTCTTTACTTGTATTTAGTTGTTATTGTCTTTTGGCATTGGTGACACCAAATAAAGCAAAGTAAAAGCATAAATTAAAGTTAGCAAAATAATTCCCTTAGTTTTACGACTAGTAATATATTTCTAATGCCTTAGAAACAAAAGTCAATAGTTTCATTTCTTTTAAAGAGGAAATGAAAGTTTATTTAAGAAAATGGATTTTTGGAAATCTTTCCTGCTCTTCACTCGGTGTGCTGGATTTAGTTACCCACCAGGGTTTCGAATATTTGTTCGTCGGAATAAAATGTCATGACATAGCTTTTTAGAAAGATAAATTTCCAAGCAAAATATATAAAGTTCAAGGAATCCTAATATTTGCGAATACTTGAAAAAGAACATCATATATTTTTAAAAGGTACCTTTAAACTATAAAAGGAAACCAATGCCCCATTTAATCTGTTGCGTTAATAATGCAATAAGAAACCAGAGTATCAAATATTACAATGCATTAATACTTTTTTTAACCCCATTGTAACCTAAAGTCTAAAAGTCTAACAAATTCAATTTTCAGTACCATAAAATATGTGTTAGTAAAATTACTGGTTATTATTTAAATAAAATTCTACGTTCTACTAGCAGCTTACCCGCTCAAATCTTTGGGTATTGGATTCTTAGTGAAGGTAATTATGAAACTAGTCATAAGAAATAAGTCTCTCCGTATGTAAGCAACAAAATTTTAATTATTTTTCAATTATTCCGAACGGCTAAACTTATTGCATCAAAAGCACATAGGGGAGGGTGTCCCAAAGCGGATAGGCCTTCTTGTGCCCCCCTCCCCATGGTGTGTAAGCGGCGATGAATACTTTACATGAACACCACCGAGTTTTAATCAGTCCAAGTGAAGCAGCAGTGAAGCGGCATGGTGCAACCAGACTTAAAATGAAAAAAAAATTATATATTTCTAAGAAAACGAGCTGTTGTGTGCATCACATGACTTCCTTTTACTCCAATTTAATGTCATTTTCTCATTATTGGCACTTTTAATATGATTCAATAGTTAACTCTCTAAATATCACAAACAGTAGCCAAATTGAAACCAGATTTTAAAAAAAAATCACCAAATTTGTCGCCAAGTTGGCGACAAAACTTGGCGACCAAAAGATTGGCGATACATCGCCAAGTGTCCGCCAAATTATAACACCACGTGAGTTTACAGCGAAATTAACAATGATTTTCCCCCAAAAAGGGACAAAAGACCCCCTTTGAAGCATACGAATGCAACCAAAATTGCAGGTGCACAACTAGATCCCACTAGGAGTCTGTGTACCAAATTTCAACTTTCTAGGACATTCCGTTCTTGAGTTATGCGACATACATACACACATACACACATACGCACATACGTACATACAGACGTCACAAGAAAACTCGTTGTAATTACCTCGGGGATCGTCAAAATGGATATTTCGGGTGTCTGTACGTTCCTAGGCACATATCCACGTGTGGTCAGGTTGAAAAAAAAACTCAACATTCATTTGGGGGTGAGCAAAATAGAAATTAAGGACGATTTTTTGGTGAAAATTTTTTCGCGAATACAATACTTCCTTTTTTGTAAAAGGAAGTAAAAATTAGCTTTTGTAACTTGTGATTAGTCGAAGACCAGCTAATTTTTTTTATCGTCAATAATATTACCTTAGTTTGACACCATCCACCTATAAACTACGATAGTCATTTCGTTTGTTTCTTTTTTAAATTTAAGGTTATAAATATTGAAATAAAAAACGAGCCTTTGGGCAGAGCGGGTCGAGCAAAGCTGGTATAGGATTGAATCATATATGTATTTATGATTTCTTGACTCGTGTACTTACTTAGATTTTCTATTTCAATAGGATAAGTATAACTTTAATAAGTTATTTTTTAGGATGGCAATTAATTAGACTACTAATTTAATCAGTTAATTATTTATGTTTTATAAACAAATGTGCTAACTTTAAATTGGACAAGTACAACTGTTTTATACATTTTTTTATAATGGCAGGTAGCTAGTCAACTATTTTAATCATTTATAACTTCATATTTGATTGGCAAATGTACCAAATCACAATTAGTTAAGCTTACCCGCTCTGGGCTCCCTGGTAGGACAAAGCAGGTTTTTCAAATGTTCTTAAAGTTTGATAATAAATAAATATTGGGTTTGACGTAATACAAAAATCACTTTTTAATTTGAAGTTCAAGAACCATGCTAGGAAATAAAAGCGAAATTGTTGCGATAAAAGTCCAAAAACTACAATTCGCTAGCGTTCTTCGAAAACATACCCGTTTTGGACCACCCTTCCCTAATTCTAATGCAAGACAAAATGGGAGGAGAAGTGTGCTGGAAGACAGACCTTATGAGACACCGTAAAGCTTGATCACGGAGAGATGGCAAATGGAACTGGAAGCGGAAACGGAATACTTCATTTTGTAGTAGGTATGATCGATGAGATAGGGCGAGCAGTAAAATCTTAATTGGCTTGCGTGTACTCGCTGATCCTAAAATCTAGCTGTCATGAGATGGTCCTTAATAATGCCTTATTTCAGAAACGATCATTTTCATGAAGGGGCGATAGGCAGAGAAAAATAACGAAATTCCTAGTAGCGGTTTTGGTTCTTGACCTTGAATACGTCACCATGGAGTTGAAGAAATTAGCCAAAGAGGTTAAACGTTTCAATTTTGTACGGTCAATGCAGATGTCTCATTGGACAGGTCATATTCTAAGTAAGTGGGTGGATCTTGGTTTCACTTCTTTCAGCAGTCATTGGTCAGAGACAGCAAAACCTCCTATAGTTAATTTGAATAAAAAGTTGGCGAAAGTAGGGTTGCATTAAAGAACGCAAATCTTATCATTTTTTACTTTTTGGCCAACTCAATGCAATTATTGTTGAAACTTTAATGGCCCTTCCTGGAGGCTATCGAATCATGGTTATACTTACAAATTATTATAAGAAATATCAAAAATTACCTTTAACTTAAAGAAATAATTTATACCTTTTTTATTAAAAATACTAATTTTAAAAGTGTAAGAAGGATTAACATAAGAATTAAAAAAAAAAAACACATAAAAAAGAAAGAAAGAATTCTGCTCTGCTTTGAGGTGAATAAACCAATTATAAAGTAGCTATCGATATCATTTATCAGACGACTTTCCATTGAAAGAAAAGCTTCCGAATTCAAACGTGGTTGTGACATGGTACTATAGGTAACTAGTTCTATGCAGAATAAAAAAAACAAAAAAAGGCAAACCCCTCTCCGATGATCATTTAGCCGCAAGCAAGCACAAAAATGTTCAAAATGCAATGATTTATATACTCTTTGACGCCATATGTATTATTTCTCACAACAATAAGGTTGTAGGGGGAAGCTTGTTTCGTGTTTTGGAACTCTTGAAGAACCAAGCATCACTCATTTATATAATCAGGTAGATGGCTTTCGCATAATTGAGATAAGATCAATTTACATGATTTGTACAAAAGGTTTGCACAGTGGTACAAAAGGGAAATTAATGAGATACTCAATTTTTTTAATATTCTACAGCATTAAGGACTACATGGATAACTTTCCTTATCAATTGCATTGGTGTTTCAAAATCTCTTCAAAATATTTAAAGAAAAAATAACACGAAGTCTAATTATTTTAGATGAAACGTTTTCATTGTCTGATTTAGTAAAAAAACATAAATATATATACCTCTCTCTCCATTATACCACTCCAGACCATAGTCCAATTGACTCATACGTTAATACGGCACTAATTGTAAGTGAACGAATTTTAAGTAAACATACATTAAGAAACGCTATTTGAGAATGAAAATATTCACTGTTACAATGTTAATAATGTTGAGGAATATAAATATTAATAAATTAATAGCAACAACTGTGTATGTATGCGTACGTGCCCAACACAAATATCACCAACAAAAAATGTGTGTGCATTACTAGGTCCGTATAAAGCTTATGAAACAGTTATTTAAGACGATGTATTTTATTACAGCCGCTCTTTTACTTTATAATTCCTTTTAATTGAATACAGATTTAAAACAAAACAAAAATTGCTATACAGAATAATAATGAAAACTATAAAGCTTACATCGGTACATTTCTGCTAAATCACTACTCAAGTTCAAAAAATAATAATTTTTTTAACTTTTAGTTTTCTGAAACATATAACTTGACTGAACTAATAGGAAAAATTGGAAGAACTAAAAAAAAATGCGCTGAGATTATTGCTATGGATAGAGCTTATGTTTTGCATTTCAAACAAAACATTGCATTAAATGGGTTCAAAAAATTATTCACTAGAAGCTCTTAAATAAAACCCTTAAAAATTAAATGTACTTTAAAATACCAAAATTAAAAATAATAAAATTAATAATTGCAAATTATTTTACCCCTCCCCCCTATTTTAAAGAAGAAAACATCAATGTTTGTATTGTTAAACATTGCTCACAAAGGTATAATGTTTGTACAAAAATTTTATTCAAAAATAAAATAATAGTTTTAAAAAAACTAAAAAAACACGCTTTCGTAGCAAAATGAACTAAAAAGTGAAAAATAATCTTTGGATGATAGTAGTTGACCAATCACTTAATTTTAATGTAATACAAAAAAGCGCGGGGTGCTGTCTATTTACATTTTTGCTTGGACAACAAATGGAAGAAGTTCAAGACAACTTATAAGAAGCCCCCCACGCTTTTTTGTATTACATTAAAATTAAGTGATTGGTCAACTACTATCATCCAAAGATTATTTTTCAGTTTTTAGTTCATTTTACTTCGAAAGCGTGTTTTTTTTTTTTTTTTTTTTTTTTTTTTTTTTGGTTTTTTAAACTATTATTTTATTTTTCTGTTTTTTTAGTCTTATGTTGGAGAATTATCAGGCGACGAAATTATTTATAAAACGAGTGCGAGGTAATATATTAAAGTTAAGACAAGGGCACCCCGATGGGGAACTACTGTGAGTCATCGATGTATGTTTGCGGAAATCATATTTGTATTACTTTGAAAATTTCAGATGCATTTCAATAAAAATTTTGTTCAACAATGGTCTGATCAGCGATGAATTTCCAATTGAAGGCCACTTAAATTTTGGCTTCAAATTAGTTAAAAACAAATATATTTCATGTTCTAATTACCTTGGAACATTGGAACAAATTTTGTCTGATGCAGAAAAATTAAAGGTTTTTGTAGATATTTTTAAAACATTTTTGCGAGGATTTTTTAACGTTTTTTTTTAATTTTTCCTTCTTCACATTGTTGAATTTATGCAAAATATTGATTAAAATGGAAGGAAACTAACAATTAAAAGAGTTAATTAATTAATTTGATTATAGAATATTGCATTGTCATCGGGTCTGAAATCGCGTGCCAAATTTCAAAAGAATCCGATCGCAGGAAGTGGACGGAATTTTAGCTGCAAGATTCCGTCAAAATATTTCTGAGGATCCCCAAACCAACACCCTTTCACTAAGGTTACTTCCAAAAATAGTCTGAAATTGTGCTTTTAAGATTTCTATTTTTAAAAGTTTTGGAAGAAGATCCCTAAAAGCTCTCCTCACCTCTAAACGTCTCCAAAGATGACCTGAAATTACGTTTTGCCTTTTAAAGAAGGGTTCTCGAACTCTTCCTTTCCAAAGATTGCCTAATGTTGGGAAAAAATCTGCATTGCTTTTGAAAATAACCTTAAAATAAAAAAATTCAAAAACTACTGACTATTGATCAGATTTTTTCGTCCATCACCTCCTACTTCTTTCAGCCCCCTCCCCCCATTTTTTAAAATTATTTATTTTTCCTAGTCAGTCTAAAAATAAGATAGTCTTTAAAATGCTACACTTTGCAAGCCCCACTTAAACCATTAAAGATTTTCTCAAACCTCGTTTTCAGGGCTTCAGTCGAAAATTTTTCAGAGGACAATACCAAACGCCTTACCTTCTGAAAGCATCCAAAATTGTTTAAAATTGCTTTTATGGAGCTTCAATTTTGAAAAATGGCCAAATCTGGTCCACAGGTCACGCTTTTAAGACTTCAATTACGAAAATATTTCGGACGAGGGTCTGACTGCTCCCGTATGAAATCTGAAAATGAAAAAACTACAGTTTCGAAAAAGGTTAAATGGAGAGTTTAGATCCCTCCACCTAGTATCACTGAATATCTCTTTAAAACTTCGTTTTTTAGGACTTTTTTTCCAAATAGTTTTTGGGAAGAATCCTAGAACCGCTCTGCCCGTTACATCAATGAAGTTAATCTGAAACTGCGTTTTTAGAACTTCAATTTTGAAAAGTTGGGCGGAGGGGTGATGGATTTCACCCTATTTTTTCTTTTTTTTTAAATCAATCGTTAGTAACTTTGAAAGTCCCATTCCTTTCATTACACTAACGTCAACAAATATAGCCTAAAAATGGCGTTTTTAAGATTGCAATTTCTAAAAATTTCGGCAGAAGGCCCCCCGAATTTTTCTTTCCCGTAGAATGACCAAAGACCATCTAAAACTGCGCTCTTAAGACCACAGTTCAAAAAATTTCCGGTGGAGAACCCCCGGACCACCGTCCACCCCCTACTCACCAGAAGCGATAATTTTTTAAGAGTGCCTTCCTAACACTATTTTCTGGTTGCGTCACTGTATGACAATATGAAGCCCTTGCCCCATCTCGAAAATAAGGAGAAGACCAGGGCACTGTAGTTCCCCCTCAAAAAATTGACATTACAAAAAAGGGGGGGGATCTGTTCTTGGTTATATATGGGCCCCCCTCCAAAACGAAAATCAGGCAGGGGACACACTGTCCCCTTCAAACTTTCTAGATATGCGGCAAACTTCAGCCGTTCCAACGTTGGTATCGTGAAACAGTAGTCCTGCGTTTTTTCTCCATAGAGATTAGGCAGATAAAACGAAAATTCGGCGTTCTTTTTAACGCTGCTATTTTGTCTTTAACGGCAAATGTGGTTACAGTTACCCTTGGAGTGAAAGTAGCCATTTCGTTCAGTTCACCAAAAATGTCGACAAATTATTTATCAGCCCCCCCCCCCCCCCCCCCCCGTGTCATTCCCCGTGTAAAACATTGAAAACAGTAGAAAATATTGATGAATTTTGCTCCAGCTGAAAAACCCTCATTTCATTTGGAAGTTCATACAACCTTTTAAAAACTTCCCACTCAGCAAAATGTCGTCGCCCAGGCGTCAATGGGACGTCATCTGCTGACGATAGAGGCGTCCCGACAACGTCACTCCCCGGCGTCCTAAGTCTGCCCCCATGTCCGAGTTCAATAACGGTCTGCAGACGTCCCCAGAAGGGCACCGTCTGACGTCCGGCAACTAATAAGGGACGACGCAGAGACGTCCCAGGAACACCTTAGGGCGGATTAACCCACATTAAAGCGACAGTCTCACGGCGTCCTAAGGTCCCCCACAGACGGGCCCTTCGGCGTCGAGTGACCGTTTATAGTGCTTTATATTGTGTAGAGTGAGCTTTATTTGACTATTTTGTTTTTTAATTCAATTTATTATTTTTTAAAATTCAGTTTACTTTATTTTGTAGCTCATTTAGTTACGAAAATTTTTATTACAATTATTTTTTTCTCTTAAAAATTCATCAGGCTTGCAGCCCCAATGTTATTTGACAAAATGAAGAAAACTAATTTTAAAAAATATAAATTAAATTAAAAAATAAAAAAGCCAATTAAAGCAATTTTAGTTCAGTATATTTATCATCACTATAAAATACATATATTGAACGCCTTTCAGTTTTTTTTTTTTTTTTCAGATTAATTTTACTCTCAGATAATTAAAAAAGTTGTCATTCATTGTTTTGGTGCATTGTATTCTATTGATTTTTTCCAAGTTCTTTGGAGAATGGAGAGTCCAACAATCTTTTCCTAAAGCAGCTTGAAAAACACAAAAATACAGTTTAGGCATATTGCATTCCTCGACTGAAAATTTTTATTATCATTTTATGTACCTTCTTACTTGTCTATTTATGTTTATGACTTTCCATTTTTTTAAAAAAATTATTAATATAAGAATTTATTATTATAGCTATTATAAGAATTGAAAATGCAAAATTTTAGTTCGCTGTGATAAAACTTGTAGCCCTTTTATTAAACATATAATTGGAGATTTTCAAGTTTCAAGCAACAGTTTTGAATTTTCTTATAGCAAGTGGCTTGAAAAAATCCTCTTAGTAATGCAATTTAAAACTACTTGAACTAGCTGTTAATAAAATATCTTGCCTACAATGGAGCAGCCCCCGCACTGCTTATACATTTTCACATGTATTTTATTTATTCCTTTTAATAACTGTCCAAAACATGAATATACATAGTACAACTTATAACCCAGTACATAATATTAAGATTGCAGGCAAATTTTGTTTCCAATTGAAAAACAATTCAAAATTCTTATTCGCGATATAAAAAGTTGTCTAAATGAACATGTACATTTAAACAAGTTATTCTCAATTTATTCCCTGCATGTAAGCAATCAATATTAAACTAAAATACAGTTCTTCCAAGTTGATAAAACTTGTACACAATTGGTTCTTATCAATACACAATGAAATTCTAACTGAAAATAATTAAATACATTAAGCCAGGACTTAGTTTTGCAAAAGAAAAAAAGAAGTATAAGAAGCACAACATTCTTATATAATTTACCTGAATTTCATTTAATGGATTCCATGAAGTTTGATACAGAGAGCAGTACTAAAATAATACAATGAAACACCTTTATTGACAAATTTTATACAATAGATTTCATTAATTATTGGCTGTTTCCCTTATCAGCTAGTCTGCTGAATGCTTCAGCCAGGATTTCATCTTGCCTTGGTCATCTGATACCTTCATGTTTTTTCCAATACCATCTGAAAAAGAATTAATGAAGAGAAAAAATAAGAATATTTTCAAAAACTACAAAAAAGGACAGCACAATATTAATGGGTTGGGGGGGGGGAGGAAGAGAAAGAAAAACTGTTCTTCCAATTCACTCAGAAAATCTCATAAATCAATAATTCTAAACTTCATTAACTAATTGCAAAACGTATTTAAACAAAGGAAGATATTTTATTGAATATAACATAATACAGTTCTCCGCCGACGTAGGACGAGCAAAAATATTCAACTACCACGTTGTTATTCACAAACTCCCACCTCTTCCGTTACAATTCTTCCCTGTTGCCATACATAAAAAGAAATATAAACCGCAGACGATAAACAGAAAAACTATTAAGCAGAACATTGTACGTAAAAGGAAGAAGCCGTAACATACTCCCACCCATCAAGAAACTATTCTTGATGTGTTGGAATTTTACACAATTTTACAATTAGCCGTTTAAAACTACCTTTTGCAGTTTTTAAAGTAACAACTCTTACCACACCATCCTTACCTGAATGGGTAGCAATTATTTTACCCAAAGGCCAAATAGAAGGAGGAACGTTATCCTCTCTTATGAGGACTATATCCCCTACAACAAAATTAATGCCCTTAGTTTTCCATTTTTTTAATTTTGGAGTGAACTCAAATAGTCCACACGCCATCTTTTCCAAAATCCAAGTTTCATTTTTTGAACCATATCCCATCTAGAGCGTAGTGACAACTTACTTTCCTGTACATACTCAGGAGGAGAAGAAATTACTTCACCTATCAAGAAATGGGAAGGTGTTAACATGCTCAACTGGCTCAAATCACTATCATTAAGTGTAATGAGAGGACGAGAATTAAGTAAAGCCTCGATTTGAGTCAGAAGAGTGGTTAGTTCTTCAAACGTTAAATTTGTATTCCCGATAACCCGTTTTATATGAAACTAGCTGCGTGCCCGACGTTGCACGGGCTACTTAAAAATGAAAGAGATGTCCAATTGATGTTTTTGTATTACTCTGACATCAGTTTCTAAAGCGCTAAGAAGTAAAATAAGTAGAGCGCGTAATGCAAGGTTTGCAAAACACAGCAGAGCAAATTTTGGGAAAAATCTCTTTAACGTTAATCATAGTTATGAATGACCCAAGTTATGAGTCTTTTCAATTAGCACAAAAGATGAAAATATATGCAATATCAACTATAATCTGTGCTCACGTTAAAATGAATTACATCTGATAGCCTATATCTGAAATATTTATGTACAATTACAATCAGCTTTTTACATAAAATGGCACACACTTTTTGGTTGATTACGTGAAACTAAAGCACCAAGACTAAATAAATACCAATAAGCATTAATTTAATATCAAGTCATCAGATTCCAATTTAGCTTTAGTTAAAATCCTTAAAAACAATCTTTTTTGTTCAACTCTGTTTCACTTAAAGAAATCCAAACAATCTTAATTTAACATGTTCTTTTAACGATACAAACTGTATTTCAAAAATAGAAACAGGAAGGAAAAAGAGAGTTATTACAATTTGAAAACTCACCCATGTGACGGTAAAAAGTCCAACAAAATAAACATAATTAGTCGCACATCCTAAATGTACGAAAATATGAGGCCGGTGAATGATAAACTTACACTACAATCAATAAACATTACTAAAGAAACATTTTTCATATGCTGAAAAGAGTTAAGTCGGAACTCCAGCGCTCGAATACGCTACCTTGCGGTGATTTATAAAACTGCGTCTGCACCTAAAACATTGCCACGTTGCGCATCACGTGTGTCTGTTGACGTAAACACAGGCAGTTTGTTCTGAGTATTTATTAACGCAATCGATGTGTCTTAGTTTGCTTTCAGCTACAGAAATTAATTCGTCCCCTAAGAGTATTCTCGAGCTTCTCAAAATAATGTTAGTTTTCCTTATTTCTTTCAAAAAAGTATTAAATGGTGGAAGCGTAAACAAGAAAAGTCTGGATTAACAAAATTGGATAACGTAATACCAGGTAAAAATTTTTATTGTTTTGTATGAATTTGTAAGAATATGAGTTTTTTTTAATCTTAAATTAATTTAACTAATCATATTTTACAGCAGCATTTAGTTGGAATGGACAGTATGCAAAATATTTTCTTGAATTTATTATCGTAGAACAAAATGAAAAATGTTTAACCGAGAAAGAATTTACTTTATTCCTTTCATTCTCAGCTGAAAGGTTTCGCCAAATTTGTTTAGGGTTATAGTAGTTTTAGTATTGTGCAAGCAAAGTAGCCTTGGCGAGTTTTCGCATTTTTAGTTAAACCATTTTTAATTTTTATCATGAGTGGAATAAAATGATAGTAAGATTACAGAATTCGATAAGCAAAAAGAAATAATGGTCAATCAACTGAAAAGAAAACTACCACCATATATAAACTGTGAGTACACATTTTATTTATTTTGTTCTGAGTGAATTTGAATCAGTTTTTCAATTCGATGGAAAAAAAAACGAACTTAACAACATTGACTGGACACTTTTCCTTAACCTAATTCCACATAAATGATTTAAATAACCTTTGTTACTACAGTATCCTACTGAAATAGACAGTATGCAAATAAATTTTCTTGAAAATATTTATCGCAGAACAGATTGAAAAATCCAGAAAGAACGTTAAGAATTTGAACAATAAAAAATAAAAGTTCGCCAAAAATCTGTTTATAGGCTTATGGTTTTAAAATTATGTGAAAGAATAATGTGTCTTGACAAGATTTCGCATATCAGGTAAATCATTTCCATGACGAATGAATTAAATGCATGATTTCTTTGGATATCCAATCATATAGTCATAGAAATAAATTATCTAGTGTTAAACGTTACTCTTGACAGTCTGCCACGTATGTGCACTATGTGACAAAAATGTCAACAAATGCTGGAAATGTCACGAAACTGAACTTAATATGTACTAATGTATAGAAAAAACGGTACAAAATGAAAATGCCGTTCGAAGCGAACCAAAAATTTATGAATTCCGAATTCAACATCGTGAAAATGGCTGCTTCAGAACAACTTACTGTGTGTTCTGCATTAATTGTTTACTTTCGTAATACTTTTTGGTTTCTAATCTCTTTCTATATGGGTCAGAATAACCAAAAGACTGAAAAATCTTTTCAAATGAATAAAGCGAAAAAATCATACATACGAACAAAAATCACAACACTTTTAGCATTTTCTTCGTTACCACATGCGTTTGTTTTAGTTTTCAATTCCGCCATTAGACAGTGACTGCAGTGCCCCCTATAGTTCGTTGGAGTTGCGAAGAACGTTGAATGTGAAAAAATAAGAAAGGACAGACGATAAATGTCCGAATAGAGCAACCAATTTTAAACTAATAATTTAAAATGAAATTCTAGATGGAAACGTTGTTTTAAGATTTGGACAGCAGCCAAAAAAATATTTTTTAAAACAATTTTTAGAATTTTATTTGCTCACCCATATGCAAAATGGCAACAGGAAAGAAATAAAATTCCTGAATAACGTTATGTTAATTAACGTTTTAATTAATATCTCCGCTAATTAAAGTCGTACAATTATGATATTAGTCCTATTGTTTTCTTTGAAAAAATTCGAATTGATCGGTATCTCGTTTGACTCCCGATTCACAGTGGTTCTCGAGAAGATCGATCTTCAGACAGATAGACAGACAGACAGACGGACGCGAACAGATTTTAATATTATAGTGGATTTTACTGATTTAACGACTGCCTCCCATAATCCACCAAAATGAGGACTTAGTGGCGGTATCATATGCCATTCAATGTTCATTTGGGACAAGAAATAACTTATTTTTTCATCTTTATTAATAGAGGACACAAAGTTATATATAGTTGACAACTGTTTTTTAGCCCCGACAAAGGTAGTACCATTATCAGAATGGATGTGCTTTGGAGCTCCTCTTCGGGAACAAAATCTGCGCAAAGCAGCAATAAAAGTTTCAGATGTCATATCACTAACTAACTCTAAATGTAGAGCCTTGGTGCCAAAACAAACAAATAGTGCTATGTAACCTTTAGTAGTTTTGGCACCCCTACCTTTATGCTTCAAAATACTAACTAGGCCAGCATAATCTACCCCACACACTGAAAACGGTTTAGTAAGAGTAACTCTATCTACAGGAAGATTACCCATTATTTGTTTTAAAACAGAAAATCTATATCTACAACAAATAACGCAGTTATGAATACATTTTTTGATAATTTTTCCAGCACCTATAATCCAATACCGTAGGCGCAAAATACCTAGTAATAAAGTAGTACTAGCATGAAAATGTAACATATGAAAATGTTTAACTAATAATGAACTAATTTTATGCTGAGCTAGCTGGTAAAATAACTGGGTGTTTAGCACTAAAAGGCAGCTGCGAATTTTGCAACCTTCCTCCCACCCTAATCAAGCCATCTTTATCAATAAATGGGCATAAACTTAGCAATGAACTTTTACATGGTAGAGACTTGTCATTCTTGATGCAATTAATTTCATCGCTAAAGTACGCAGATTGAATATAAGAAATTACCACTTTACCTGCCTGCTTTCTTTCAGATGTAGTCAGTGGCAATGGCTTATCATTGCTCAAAATACCTGGTTTTCGCTTACGATTTCTCACTCTACAATTTGAGATAAACCTAAAACAAAAGACTAATCTTACTACTATTCATGGCCCCACTGAATACTTAAAGGCCGTGGCAATCGCTGAAACTCATGGCAACAAAGAGGGCGCCACTGGCTACCCCTGTTTTTGTTTCCACTTGGCGTGATTGTGAGCGTTGGCGCTTTGGCATCTGTGAATACGTGATTTCCCGATTTATTATCGGGTGTACGTCATTTGACGAAAATTTTAATTTCAAAAGAAGAAGGAATGAAGAGAAAAAGTGCTGAATAAACATTGTATTACAAAGGTGAAGACATTTCTTATTGTTATTTTAATATCATATCAAAAATTACGCGTAAAAAATTTTTAAACTAAACACAGAAAACATGAGTTTTTTTTTTATATTAATGCGTAATTCTTAATATATTTTTTCAAACGCTTTTTTTTTTGGAAAAATTTGCAAATTTTGTATTGAAAATCCCTTGGGGTTTTCTTTTTGGATACAACAGTTCTGAGATTGATGATATATGGCAGGAGGCAGCCCTCATTTCTAATTTTACATGCTCATTTACATGCGAATTTTTTCTGCTCAATAAATTACACCGAAAAAAAAAAGAAAACACGCTCCGCAATCTGTAAATACATTCATTTCTCAAAACTTGAGAGGGTCATTCATTGCCCCTCTTGACCCTGATGAGGATTAGAGGGGGGGGGGGTATAGGATTTTACGTTAACAATTGCCATTCTTTTCGCTCGTAATGTAGTGTATATTTTACAACGATTACCAGAATTTAATTAAAAATGTACTTTTGGGAACAGTCCCGACATTTAAAAATTTCCGGGGGGGGGAAGGGTTTGTGTTCGAGAAAAAACATCAAAATACGAGCAAAAATGCCTAATTTTAGTATGTTTGTAAAATTTAGGGGTGTCATAATTGCCCCCTCCCCCCGTGATATCCCCACTTGACAGGCCTGGTTAGGATTTTTTTTTTTCAAATGAAAAAGAACAATAGAAAAGTTAAAAATATGATGGCAATTTAAGAAAATGAACCATTAACATAATTTTAAAAACATTTAAAATCAGAGTGTGACTAATACATGGTTCTACGACGGGTCCGTGATTCTCGCACCAATATTTTACGGACACCAAAATAATGTCATTTATCTTTTTCCCCTTCCATTTTTAGCACATCTCATGTTATAATAACTTTAGTGTAGATTTTAGTAGTATATTAGTGCACAATACGCACAGAAATGCACAAACGTTTAGTGTACAAGAGCTATTTCGAAAAAGTGCAGATTGTTTTTCCTTACGAAAGGAAATTCATAGAATAATCAAAAAATAAATAAATATAACATGGAGCTAGAAAAAACTTTCATTTTCCCGACCCTTAGTTTTCAATTAATTTTTTTAAATGTCCGATTTTGAAAATAAGGCGTGGTCTTTATGACGTCACAAATGATGTACTTTGGCGCATCTGTCTACCGCGTTATGATGATCAAGAAGCAAATTACATATTGCACTCTACGCTTACTATCAATCATATAGTTGCCAACACATGTGAGTAAAGAAACTAATTGAATATTGTGCTGTGTGAGTGGCATCAGTGACTGGCATTTCATCATTTGTGATGTCATCGGCAGAAGCGTAAACAATGAAAGCGCACCGATTAATGCATTTTTTTTAATATTAAATTTAGTCAAGTTATTTTTAAAAAAATGGTCATATCCTGTGATTTTAAAAATAATCTTTCAAAAAAAAAAAAAAAAACTTAAAATTTCGGAAACGACCCTGTTGATTCACACGCTTTGAGCATTAAAAAAATGTATATATATATATACTAGCCGCCTGCGGCGACCAGCTGGTCCACCTTTTTAGGCCATTCACCTTTTCATGCCAGGGTTGCCGCCTTCGGCGGCTGCTTAAATAAATTTCGTAGCGTTGTCAATCAATCTATATCTATCTATATCATTAATAATAATTTGAATAAAATATTTTCTAGATCTGTCTCCAGTTTCGTCGTTTGGAATATTTTTAAAGGAGGGGGAGGGGAGACACAAACAACGTACTCGTTATGCAAATTTTGTCGAAAAATAACAAAAAGCACTTCCACTTTTATGTGAAAGCATTGTTTTTTCAAAGTCATGGTGTATGTGGGGGAGGGAGGGGGGCATTGACATCCAATGTGCAAGCAGCCACTTACGGCGGCTGTTTGGCTAACTTGTCATTTACCTTTTTACTTCAAGTTTGCCGCCTTCGGCGGTTGTTTAAATGAATTTGGCAGCAGTATTAATCAATCCATCTCTATCTTTTTTTTGTGCCATTCACATTTTTACGCCAAGATTGCCGCCTTCGGCGGCTATCTACCTTTACAATCTATCTCTACATTTTCTTATCCATCTCTATTTATTTTGACCTCCTCACCCATTTCCTAATAAAAACAAAGAACACTCAAAAAACCGCTTTTTTTTTATTTAAGTAGAGCAAAAAAAAAAAAGCTCAAATTCCCCGTAGTGTGCAAAAAGTAGCGTTTGACAAAGATAAAAAAAATCTCGCTGTTTTTATTGAATTAATGCGCACAACTATGAAATGTAACGTAATATAGATACAGCGAAAGGTCCAGCTTGGGGGGGGGATGGAAAAAGAAATAAATGCAATCCCTAAAAAAAAACAAAAAAAAAATGAAAGAAAAAAAGCAAGCTCTGCCGAAAAAACACGTGGCCATCACGTCAGAAAATGTAGAAGTAAGCTATATAGTAAAAAAAAAAAGAGATTAACATTGCTTGCGATTAAGATTCCATCGTAAATATCGAATCGAAACCCAAGTAGTGACGTCACAGGCATAAAAGATTGAAGAACGCTTTTTTCGACTGATGCGTGAAAGGACATGATGTGTTCAGCATTAAAAAAATTGTAAAAAAAAACTATTGCGTATTTTTAAGAACTTTTTTCTTCTGAAGAGAGCGAAATGTTTTTACTATTACCAACTTAAATTTCAGAAATGAGGCTTTGATACTTCTCGCAGGATGATATTAGAAAAAAATAAAACCCAGAAAAACATGCAAATTAATGGTTTTTTCAAAAATTCATAAAAAATACAAAAATTGCGCTATCTTCAAAATTTTTTTGTTCATCATATTTAAAATTAAATTTCCGACACTACAGTACCAAAAATATTTGTCTGGCGCGATTGGTTCGGGGTCTGTGAGGTTAAAAGTACTAAAAAGTGCTAAAAATCACATAAAACATTAAATAACTTTTTTTCTAATTAAAATATCAAAAATCGAAGCCCGAGGTGCACAACTTCAGCAAAAACTACACCTGTATACCAAATTTCATCTTTCTAGGCCTTACCGTTTTCCCAGGATGCGCGCCACACACACACACACACACAAACATCTTATTTTATTATATGTATAGATACACACACCCAATCCTCTTTTTATGCGGTGAATAGGGACCGCATTAAAAAATCGTGTAAAAAAAATGCTTGAAACTTCACCAGTAGCTTTAAAAAGTTTTCGCAACTGAGTTAAAAAATATTTTTTATGCGGTGGATAGGGACTGCATGAAAAAAGTCTCACGTAGAAAATACCCAAAATGTTATATTTAAACGAAATCAAAATAAACCAAGCGATGATAATTTTGCCGACTCCCGAAAAATTTCTAGAATTAAGAAATTTTTGGAAAGTCACAGTGACTTACCATCGGATGCCCCTGTCGACCCTTGATGATAGTACCACGCACTCGTTTGATAAATAATTTTCGCTCTTTTAAATAATTTTTATAAACTACACACACAAAAAAAAAAGACCGCACAAAAACAGGTTTGGTTGTACACACACAGACCGGAGAGCGTTCACTTTAGCTCAGGTTCTATCCTCACTCTCACCCTCCCGCCTTACCTATAACATCCCGGGTGCTATTACTTCAATATATAATTCAATTGTAATAAAGTGTTCAAGCAGTAAATAATATTTATGATAAAGTGTACTGGTGGATATCAGGATATCGGGAATAAAATATTTATCTTATTTACCGCATCAGCATTTTTTTCTCTTTTTTGCTAATGGATATGTCTCGTATTATCTATTCTAGAAAATCAACAGTCATATTACGACGGGTGCACATTTCTTGGTCATTTCTATTTCATTCCATTTGTAGAAACAAAAAAACCAACGAGTAGGATCCTATCGCAATTCATGATCGTGAATAACCTAGTTCGAACGTAAGCAGCCAAAATTCAAATTATTATGATTTTTTAAATTTATTTTTAACGTTTAACAAATCATGCAACGGGGAAAGAAACTCCTCAAATATCTACACAAAAATTTGTGAAACTAATTTTTTTAAAAAAAGGAACAGATTATTTATAAAATATCAACACTGTTGATGTTTTATAAAATTCTTGCAGGGGAGAGTTCCACATAAAATTTATGTTGTCCTTGCAAAAGTAAAACAATGATATGGAATTTTTTTACTTGACATTTTTGCGATATTTTTAAACATATTTTTAAGAAAATTAAAATATTTAGTGATGTAAAATCCTGTAATGATTGAACTCTAGTCATAAAAAACTATTTTCTACCCTTTAAGCATGAATGCGAAAGGAGCTTTGAACTAGAATTTTTGCAGGAAATTTGATCGCCAAGTTTGGCGGAAATTAGGATATGAATTTTCTGTTGAAAAAATAAAATACGCACACACAGTATTTCTCAAAAAAAAAAAGGGCGGGGGGGGGGGGTAATTTTCCGTTATAGGTACGTAGCGGTGTATTTTGGTAGAATTACGGTAACCGGGTCGCGATGATAAATATTTCATTCTGGCAACCTGCTACCTTACCTTGGCGACGGAGCAATTTCGGTAACCCTACACCAAAGCTGATTTGCTATTCGTTTGGCCAATCAGCCATTTCAGAATTCGCCTTTACAAAAAGTGAATTTATTTGTCCAATAAATCTTCTTTTTTTTTAATTCCATACAATAATATTTTAAATTTTCCCAAAGGTGATTTTTTTCCCGAAAATTGACAACATATATTGTGTTTTCCCAATTTTTAGATCTTCGAAACATTTTATGAAATTTTACATCGAGAAATGTTTGTCACTTTTAACTTTTTAAGTTATAGATTTAAAAATTGGTTATTCATACCTTTTGGATACGTTTTTGGAATGTGATCGCAGTAAGTTATTTCCTTCATGTTTTATTGTTCTATCTTAAATTTAAAATTTATTAATTATCGTAATCACTTATTCAGTAAGTTAGAATTATAATTTTAGTTATGATAACGTTCTCTGAATAGACATTTTGATGTGATTTAACTTATTTAGTAGATCGTTTTTAGCCTTAATTAAATAGTAAGTATTTTTAATGGCTTTTCCTCAGATTATTTCATACTAATGTGGTGTTCTATCCAACTTTTACTGTTTTTAAATTTCGGTAAAAATTTATGTTTGATTTTAATGTTATTAGGAAATTAAACATGTTGATAGAGAGTGTAACACCATATACAGAAAAAAATTAGTTCAATATTACTACAATAGGAACGTAAAGAGCAGTGTCGGCAAATTTTCATTTAAAACTTTTTTTCGCATTTTTGTCATGGGTTGTACTTTAGCTTTCTTGTACAAGCTTGCTTACTTGCTTTCCACTGAAAAAACAAAAAGGTAAAATTCCATCACTTCGCTATTGTTAGTATCGAATTCAAAACACATTTCCTTTTTTGTCTCGAATATTCATTTCTGTAGATACTGCGCTTTATCTTCCCACGTTTAAGTTAACATCTTGAAAAAAGTTACCTCTCACTTGTCTTTTCTGCAAACTTTATTTCAAAAAAGAAAAGAAAAATAATATAGTTCTTTAAAAAAAAAAAGGTTTAATCATTTGTTTCTTTAAATATTTTGCAATATTTTAAAAAAGGAAAAAAGAATTTTAATGTTTTTTTTTTATTTATTTATTTACGGTTGCAATCAGAGAAAAAAAAAAAGGTTAATAAACAGTTGTCGTTACCAAGGTGCTAGTTTGAGCAATCCAAAGCTCCGCCCCTTGTCTTTGGATCAATTCTCATGTCTCATTGGATGATTTATTTGTTTACATTGTAATACTTTGTTTACATTGAGTCGTAGGTGCCAAATTTGGCAGTTTTTGAAAAGATACGCCAACGCGACCCGGTTACCGTAATTCTACCTGTATTTTTTAACATGGCGATTATTTAATTTTATTTATTGTCAGGGACTATTTCAAGTTACATATAAAGTACTTATTTGGCGATACCATAAATTATTTTCTCTTCTTAAAATATTTGTAAGCGAAGCAAGCCAAGAAACAAGATCAAAAAGTCCATTAAAATAAAAAATAAACCTCTAAATAATTAACTTTCTCCATTAAGCGTAAAATAATACAACAAATGAAACACAAGCTATAAATGAGCATGTAAAATTAAATTAAAACCTTTAATTTCAAAATTAGCATCTTGCGAAATATTGATGTTTGTTCTATGTACTATAAATTAATTAAAATAAACAAACTTCGAAACTTGTCGTTGATTGGTGGATGCAACCGTGGCTTGTGGCGCCTCCTTGCGGTCAGAATGGGCAAATATGAAATTTTGAAGTTTTCCATCTAGTGTGGCCATGTTCAAGTGCAGAAATAGTTGCCCCGGTTTAACACAGGAAAGTCAAAAATTGTCAAGGCCTGGTAAGCGCCAGCGCATTCAGTGGGGCCATGTACTATTATATATGCGAAAGTTTGTCTGTATGGATGTATGGATGTTTGGATGTATGGATGTTTGTTACTCTTTCACGCAAAAACTACTGAACGGATTTTTATGAAACTTTACAATAATATAGCTTATGCATCAGAATAACACATAGGATAGTTTTTGTCCCGTTATGGGGGGCAAAACCCCCTTAGGGGGCAATAAAATACTATTTTCGTATAAATTCTCTAATATAGGGATGAAAAAAATACTTGCACATATTTACATTATATGTCCATCGAAAGCTCTGATTTTTCTGCTGAAGATGGCACCTATTCGAAATTTCTAAGTATAATAAAAAACGAGTTATGAGCTTTTTAGTTCCATGTTCGAAGGCTTTCCTCAACTCAATACAGTATTTAGTGTATCATCTCAACTCCCTGTCGATAGCAGCAATTGTTGTATTGTTGGCTATCTTTGCTTTTCATGACTGTTCAAGGCTTTTCTCAAGTCAAATCTTGAAGTAAGATTTTTGCACAAGATTGGCAAATTATACATAATTTGGCTGATCATTTTCCATTTAAACGGAACTTTAATGTAATTAATGGTTTTTAATATTATTTATGCTGATTGAACACTTACTCATTATCTAATCAATCAGCAGATCGCCAAAATTTTTGCAGAAAGATTTCCGTAGCTGATGCATTTGGCAGTTTTTTTCAACGTCGCTGTTTTTGAAGCCAAAGACTACGTCATAATAATTCTCAGCTTTCACCATGTAAACAAAATATCACCAATCAAAGAATCTTTAAAAAACTTTTTTTACTGTGTTAAATAATACAGCAACTAAATTAGGCAAATCCATAAACAGCACAAAAACTTATATTAATTTTCCTTTTTGCACAATGTCAAACAATCGCCAAATTTTATTACTTACTTTGGAAACATTTCGGATGAAACTCTTTAGCGCCATTTTATGGCGACCAAAAGGATCTCAGCACCTGGCGATAATATCTCAACGAAAATATAATATCATACCGTTTTTCAAAGTGAGGAAAGAAGGGGGGAGCGTCATCGAAGGTATCCCAAAACGATTCAAGCAAATTCGGTAAAATCGCACCAAGAGCCCACAATGATTGAAATTTCCCAAAATAACTATAGCAAATATAAGGGCAAATAAAGCAAATACGAGCGCGGCTATATTTTTTTTTTTTTTAACTTCGTACTTCAATAGCCATACAGAGAAGGTTTTAGACTCCATGTTAAAAAAAAAGTATCAAGAGATTAATCTTTTTAAACACGAGAAGATTAATTTCATGTTTTGGAAATTTGTATATGCTTAAATATAGTGCTTTCGTTTCTAAATCAATACTACTTTGTTTTTTTATACTTATTGCTATTTTAGTTTTAAGGGTAAGGAAGAAACTCGATTTTTAATCACGTCAAAAAGATGTGTTTTAAATTCTTTCACCTAAAACAGAAAACAAAAGCAAGGAACGATTTTTCCTCATAATTATTACTGACCCAGGCAACGCCGGGTATTTTTGCTAGTTGTAAATATATGCTAAGCCAGAAGTATCAAGCATCCCATTGTCTGCAATTATCGCTAGTATATCAATAATTTTAGAAAATGAAGAAAATTTCTGAAATAAGTTATCAATGATACTACAATTAACAGAAGTATTGAAACTAAATTTAAAGTTCTTTTTCTCCTTCAAGACAGTTTCTGAATTTTCAGCTCTATGTAGTTGTTTAGGCCAGCTTTATTCAGTTAATTTTAGCCACGAAGGTCCTTTCCACCAAATTGTGCAATCCGGAAGATATTTAGGAGCTAATCCTCTGGACGCAATGTCTGCCGGATTTTCCTTCGTTGGGACGAACGACCAACTGTTAACTGGTACTAAGTCTAAATTTTCAGAAGTTCTGTTAGAAACATAAGGTTTCCAATTACGAGGAGAAGACGACAGCCAGGTTAAAACGACTTGAGAATCTGTCCATGCATGGAATGAGATATCACAGTCTGAAAATATGCTCTTTGTCGAGGGATGCAATCTTGCTAGTAAAAGAGCACCATTTAATTCAAGTCTGGGAATTAAAACAGACTTCAGAGGAGCAACCTTGCTTTTAGATGTCAAAATAATTACTTCTGACTCCTCATCAGAACGAGGCTGCACTGCATAGATGACAGCAGCATAAGCACATTCTGAGGCGTCACAAAAACCATGAAGAATAATGTTCTCATTAGTTGTTTGAATCCATCTCGAATATTATTCGAATGTAGCACACTTGCTCAAAGTTCCTTTGAAAAGCTTCCCATTTGGTAGCAAGTTCTTGAGGCAGAGGACTATCCCAGTCCAATTTCAAAAGCCATAACTGCTGATAAGATATTTTGATAGAAATAGTGCATGGTGATAAAAACCCAAGAGGATCAAATAACTTAGCTGATTGCGATAAAAATGTTCGTTTTGTAATGTTACCTTCAAATTTGAAATTAACTTTAAAAACGAAGCAGTCGTTTAAGGAGTCCCACATGAGACCTAAAGCTTTAGAGCACTCATCTGGATGAATCTCTAAATTTTGAACTTCTTTGGGTGAAGTAGGCAAAGAGTCAGACAGTACTTGTGGAGAATTATAACGCCATTTTCTCAAATGAAATCCTCTAGCTTCCAAAACTTCAGAAAGTGTTTTGATTGTTGCAATAGCTTCTTCGTTCGAATTTGAACCTGACATTAAGTCATCAATGTTGAAAAAATTCTTAATTATAGATGATACAGTAGGATCTTCGTTTTCAATGTCTAAACCAATTTGATGCAACACTCGCGTCGCTAAAAATGGTGCTGCCGAAGTACCATAGGTAAGAGTACATAATCGAAATTCACTAATTGGAGAACTCTCCGACTCCCTCCAAACAATTCTCTGTAGATCTTGATCCGCAAAATCAACAAGAATTTGCCGCTACATCTGTTGAATATCTGCTGAAAATGCTATTCTATTCATACGAAACCTCATGAGAATAGCAAATAAATCTGGTTGCACTGTTTGACCAACAGCCAAGATAGAATTCAAGGAATGTGAATCAGGTGGCTTACATGAACCATCGAAAACAACTCTGAGTTTTGTAGAAACACAATCATTCTTGATAACAGCATGATGAGGAAGAAAGTATGTATCAGAGTTTATAAAGTCAGGGCTTGTTTCAGCACGTGTCATGTGTCCCAAGTTTTCATAATCAATCATAAAACTTTTATATTCGGAACTCCAGCGCTCGAATACGCTACCTTGCGGTGATTTATAAAACTGCGAATGCAACTAAAACTTTGCCACGTTGCGTCCATGTGTGTCTGTTGACGTAAACACAGGCAGTTTGTTCTGAGTATTTATTAACGCAATCGATGTGTCTTAGTTTGCTTTCAGCTACAGAAATTAATTCGTCCCTTAGTAGTATTCTCGAGCTCCTCAAAATAATGTTAGTTTTCATTATTTCCTTAATAATAGGTGAAAGCGAAAATTCTGGATTAACAAACTTGGATAACGTTATACAAGGTAAAAAATTTTATTGTTTTGTATGAATTTGTAAGAATATGGGAGTTTTTTTAATCTTAAATTAATTAAACTTACCATATTTTACAGCAGCATTTAGTTGGAATGGACAGTATGCAAAATATTTTCTTGAATATATTATCGTAGAATAAAATGAATAAACGAGAAAGAATCTATATATATAATTCTCTTACGTGCCGGCAAATGAAGGGGTGAATTTCTAAACCTCTGTTGGCAACACTTCGCCGATAAATCATGTAAACAAACTTCTACGTTGTTTTGTCTATATATATAATTCTCTTACGTGCCGGCAAATGAAGGGGTGAATTTCTAAACCTCTGTTGGCAACACTTCGCCGATAAATCATGTAAACAAACTTCTACGTTGTTTTGAAATCTTGAATCACAGAATACTCAACGAACTTTTTTTTTTTTTGAGATGAGTTCGAGTCGGGCTGTGGCACATTTCAACCTTAATCAGCAAAGAAAAGCTCAAAGAAGGCAGGAAACCGTTCTTGAATCCAATTTAAGACGAGCCATTTCCAGAGTTGTATTCTCTGATTCGCTGCCGATAATTTTTAGCGGCTGGGGAATTTTCAGTCAGCAGTTCCTTCAACAGATCAGGTGCGTCACACAATGCCGGTAACCGCACCTTTCCGTCATGGCAACATTTAGTATATTTATTTGCAGTATTACGCTCTTTCTGCCAATAAAGAGCACCACAAAATTCGCATTCTTCACACATTGCTCCACAATCATGTTCATCGGCAATGTTGTTTTGAACGCGTAGGCGCTTTGAGCGTCGTCTATTCTCTGCTTCAGTACGACAGTTCAGTTCAAAATGAATAACCGAGAAAGAATTTACTTTATTCCTTTTATTCTCAGCTGAAAGGTTTCGCCAAATTTGTTTAGGGTTATAGTAGTTTTAGTATTGTGCAAGCAAAGTAGCCTTGGCGAGTTTTCGCGTTTTTAGTTAAACCATTTTTTGTTCGTGACGTGGCAAGGATTCAGAATAACAACAAGAAGGACAAACGTTTGAGAAAATATGTTTGGTGCTCTCTGAGCCTGTTTTTAGTCATGGCCAGCTCTATGTGGCATTATCAAGAACAAGATCTTTTGAAGCAGTGTCAGTTGTGGCTCCCAAACGGGACATTTTTAATTGTGTATATGAGGAAGTTTTCTCAGATTAGAATATATAAGAGTGTAAATATGTAAATATATAAGAGTGTAAATAATGTAAATACATCCCTCGGGGAGCCTGTAACCCCTAGAGGGCGCGTCCCCAGGTGGCGGATAGGGGAATGCCTTCATTGGTTTTCCAATGGGTGGTAGAAGGGAAATAAAATACCTTCCGCGGACCAACAGGTAGAAGTGCAATCTCTCCAAAGCAATGACAGACACTTTTGTATCTATAATGGTAAAGTTGTGCACATTGCCAAGGCAGTCATCTTACATACAGCAAAGTTAAACTGTCGAAAATCTGGCTAAAGCAGACAAATTAACATTATGAACGTAATTTTCATATTGGTTAAATGGATGGTGACCTAAATGCAATTACCAACTTTAATTTTTACGGAAAATTTTAGCTAGGCTAATGTATTGGCATACAGCGAGCGAGCGAAGCGAGCATGGATCGCGAAGCGATCCACAGGGAACTGCGTAAGCAGTTCCGGGGGTTGGCGAGCGATAGCGAGCAGGGGGCGATAGCCCCCTAGTTTACTTTATTCCTTTTATTCTCAGCTGAAAGGTATCGCCAAATTTGTTTAGGGTTATAATTTTGGCATTGTGCGAGCAAAGTAGCCTTGGCGAGATTTCGCGTTTTTAGTTAAACCATTTTCAATTTTTATCATGAGTGGAATAAAATGGTAGTAAGATTACAGAATTCGATAAGTAAAAAGAAATAATTGTCAATCAACTGAAAAGAAAACTACCACCATATATCCGTGAGAATTTTGTTGATGATTTGCATAACATGACACAATTAAATCGTAACTCAGAAATTAGAAAAATCGAAACAGAAATTTTTTAAATTAACCGATTCGGGAATTCAAGAGAAATAACTCAGCTACAAATGGAAAACAAGCGCTAGCCAAAGCAAAGCAAAGAAGTATCATCTTCTTTTGGTAATAATTTGTAATGTCATATTGAATTTTCTAGCATTAATTGTTATTCTTGTCAGGCCACAATTATTATTTAGTTTTATCAAGAATTGATAAATATCGAATTCAACATCGTGAAAATGGCTGCTTAGAACTACGAACTACGTACTTTGCATTAATGTTTGACGTTTAGTAATGCTTCTTGAATTCTCATTTCTTTCTACGTGGGTCAGAATATCAACAAGACTTTGAAAATTAATTTAAAAAGAATAAAGCGAAACAATCATACGTACGAACAAAAATCACAACACTTTTAGCATTTTCTTCGTTACCATGTGCGTTTGTTTTAGTTTTCAATTCCGCCATTAGACAGTGACTTCAGTGCCCCCTATAGTTCGTTGGAGTTGCGAATTCATCTTCAAACTCTTTATCAGTTTTGAATTTTCTTTCCATTACAAATAATCTCGATACAGCTAGTTTCTTAGAGTTTCTTAACAATGATTTATCTTTGTAAATTGGCAACTTGACAAAAAATCGACCCTGATCATTAATTTTAAAGGTAGTCTGAAAATGAGTTTCACAAAATTCCTCTTCTTCGGATAGCAGTCTCTTTTTCACGGGTAATTCTTCAGTTTGCCAAAATTTCTGAAGAATTGCATCTATATTTGTGTTTTCTTCGACATTAATAAAATGCGAATGAGCAATGGGAGACGAAATGTCACTACGAAGAATTCTTCCAGCAATAACCCATCCAAACATCGTATTTTGGGCAATGGGTTCATTCTTCGAACCAACAATTTTACCATTTCGCATTATCGTGAAAAAACAGTCGGAACCCAAAATAATGTCAATTGGTTGCGGACGCATGAATTCTTTGTCCGCAAGATTACTGATAGCTTTAATATAACCTAAGTCCTTTAAATCCAAAAATTCAGATGGTAACTGAGCAGTTAATTTATTCAAAATATATGCTTTAACTTCGATGCGCTCATTAGAAAATTTCGACCCAATGTCAAGCATTACGGATCCTCGAGTTTGACCTGCGGACACTTCAGCGATCCCAGTCAAAGAAATTTCATTTTTTCTTCTTAATCGTAACACATTCATTAAATTCTCACTGATGAATGAGCACTCAGATCCTGAATCCAGCAAAGCCCTGAAAGTGTAAGATTTTCCAGAACTATCCTGAATTACAACTTGAGCAGTAGGAAGAAAAGAAACACTTCTAGTATTGTTTACAGAAGTACTGGAAATAACACCACGATTTACGTTGTTAGAGTCAAGTTCACAATCAGGTGAAAAACTTTCTCGTGGATTGTCATTTTCTTCTACGGTAGTTTGAAATCTTTTTTTCTCAACTAAATATTCAGAAACACTAGCAGTATTCTCCTTAATATTTTCATGCAATAATGTATTGTGCTTTGCTTGATACAGCATACACTTTAAATGTGAATTCGGACAGTCTTTTACCCTGTGCAAATTTAAGCACAAATAACACAATTGGTTTCGTTTTACGAAATTCTTTCTCCCACTAAAATCCATGATTTTAAATTTCACGCATTTAAACAAGGGATGCACTCCATGGCACTTAATGCAATTTTTAGTAATTCTGACATCTGAGCGATTTTTTATACCAACATTATTTTTCATTGGTTCTACTTTATTTAACTCGTTGTTCATTATTAACTCAAGAGACGAACACCTTGTTTTCAAGAAATCAAAAAATGATTTCAAAGAAGGAAAGTCTACGTTAGCAGTCTCAGAAGACCAAAGCCTTCTACTTTCTGTATCAAGTTTTTGAAGCATTAAATAAATTAACCAAGGATCTCTACTTGATGCTTCCTCACCAACAGCTTTCAATCCTCTAATAATTACATCACTTGTATCCATAAAGTTCTTTAAATTTGTATCATTCGCCTGTGAGATACCTTTCTGTTCTAAAAATGTTCCTATCAAAGACTGTACAATTTTCTTCTTTTTATCATACCTATCCAATAGCTTTTCCCATGCTTCCAAATATGAAGCGTTAGATAAGGGAATATGCTTAATTAAAGACGCTGGCTCATCGGTGAGCAACCCTTTCAAATATTGAAACTTTTGTACATTAGATAATGAATCTTGATTATGAACTGTTACAAGATAAAGATCTTTAAAATTTATCCAATCATTAAAATTGCCAGAGAAAGGTGTAATATTTAGCTTTGGCAATCGGAAATTACTTAAATTTGTCTCCGCATTTTGCATTACAGTAGAACCACCACCATTAATTTGTACTTCTCTTATCTGAGACGGAACATGAAAGCTTTCGATTTTATTTTGATACTAAGCTTTTAATCTAAAATATTTTTCCTCAAATTCTGCTATTTCAGAATCTTTATCATCTAATAATACATCATTTTTTCAAATTCCGTAAATAAAGTATCTAACCTTTGAATACGTATCAAAACTTCATTTTTCGTATTTATATCATTAAATGTATTCTCAAGTCTTGTTACAGAAGCTTTAATTCTACCTCTAGAAGCTATTATTTGAGTTCTATCTGCCCCTTCCATAATACTAAATCGAAAGTAATCGAATTAAAGTCCAAATTCTTAATTCAAATAAATTTATTCATCTCGCATAAACCAATATCAAATCAGCATCAGTTCCAAAAAATTAAGTGTAATCCTCAATAAGAACTCATCAAAATATTAACCGTAAAATATTCTACAAATCAAATTAATACTTCAAATAATAATATTGTCATGAAACATCGGAAAATGATCTTATGCAATAAATACAAGTAAATAAAATATCAGCTGTAAATCTTCTCAAGACGTCCAGTTATCTTCTTAACAGATTTTATAAATAGAATAAAGAATTTTAGAATAAAGCACTTATCTTAGTATAAAGCACTTATCTCAGTATAAAGCACTTATCTCACCGGGTGCCTCCAATATTTTATGTTCTTCCAATTCACTCAGAAAATCTCATAAATCAATAATTCTAAACTTCATTAACTAATTCCAAAACGTATTTAAACAAAGGAAGATATTTTATTGAATATAGCATAATACAGTTCTCCGCCGACGTAGGGCGAGAAAAAATATTCAACTACCACGTTGTTATTCACAAACTCCCACCTCTTCCGTTACAATTCTTCCCTGTTGCCATACATAAAAAGAAATATAAACCGCAGACGATAAACAGAAAAACTATTAAGCAGAACATTGTACGTAAAAGGAAGAAGCCGTAACAAAAACATTACTTGCTCAATACAGGAAAAAGTCATGTGATTTTATAAGCTATTGTACTAAGAAAATTCTTATTCCTGGCTTGTGAAAATATTATCCTATTCCTTTAGTCCCCACTGCAAAATGAGTAATCAAAAGACTCATCCCCCTTCTCACAGGGGTGGATCCAGAAATTGTTGTAAAGGGAGTCATGTTTCAATAGCGAACGTTGTACCATCTACGTAAAAAAGTATCAGTTAAGTCCATCCCCCAAGGATGATGGCGCACCCCCTCACATGCTACAAGGCACCCCCCTTCCCTAACCCAATGAGATCAAAATCCTTTCAATTATGCCCTACCAACCCCCTATTTTTTTCCAATGTTGCATCCTGCACCATAGATCATATTTTTTCAAATTTTCATCATAAAAGTCATATTTCTTTTGGCAGATATGCTGGTCACGCTACCACAAGCTTTGAATATATGGCATTAAATTTATAAAATATTGGAAAAGCATAGAGAAAGATGTGGTTTGAGGTGGAAGAGTGCTCAGAAAAAACGTAGAACTCATTAGTCATGATTGTTATTTTGAAAATGAACAATTAGAAAACTCAAAATAGCAATAACCCCAGTAAACGAACTCAGTCACTCCTTTGAGTTATGCGGCCCTGAGAAGAAATACCTTACAGAACGGGGACACACACACATGTTAATATTCATCTCATGTACTATTTTTCACATCGAAAAAAATGAAGTAATAATAATCACAACAAATTACTGTCACAGGGACCCTCTCCTGAATCCGCCCTTGCCCCCCCCCCTCCCCCACGCCATTAACATTGCAAAAACCTAACAGGCACCATCATCAATGTTAAACTCAAAATCAAATGAAGAATGTCTTCCAGTTTAAAGCAAAGGCAATGCTTACTACTACAGGGGGGGGGGAGAGAACAACACTTAGAAATTTCTAGCTGAATAGCAACTTTTTTAGAAATAAATCCGCACCAAAAATTTTCAAAACTACTTCTTCAAAAGATGTTTTTATACACTTTTCTTGTTGAAAACATTTCTATTACTATTTTATTTTAAAATTTTTTTTATTTATTTAGCAATTTCATTTGAAAAATGAAATTATCTTACTACTATTATATATGCGAAAGTTTGTCTGTATGGATGTATGGATGTTTGTTACTCTTTCACGCAAAAACTACTGAACGGATTTTCATAAAACTTTACAATAATATAGCTTATGCATCAGAATAACACATAGGGTAGTTTTCGTCACGTTATGGGGGGCAAAACCCCCTTAGGGGGCAATAGAACACAATTTTTGTATAAATTCTCTAATATTGGGATGAAAAAATACTTGCACATATTTACATTATATGTCTATCGAAAGCTCTGATTTTTCTGCTGAAGATGGCACCTGTTCGAAATTTCTAAGTAGAATAAAAAACGAGTTATGAGCTTTTTAGTTCCATGTTCGAAGGTTTTCCTCAACTCAATACAGTATTTAGTGTATCATCTCAACTCCCTGTCGATAGCGGCAATTGTTGTATTGTTGGCTATCTTTGCTTTTCATGACTGTTCAAGGCATTTCTCAAGTCAAATCTTGAAGTAAGATTTTTGCACAAGATTGGCAAATAATACATGATTTGGCTGATCATTTTCCACTTAAACGGAACTTTAATGTAATTAATGGTTTTTATTATTATTTATGCTGATTGAACGCTTACTCATTATCCAATCAACCAGCAGATCGCCAAAATTTTTGCAGAAAGATTTCCGTAGCTGATGCATTTGGCAGTTTTTTCAAAGTCGCTGTTTTTGAAGCCGAAGACTACGTCAGCTTTCACCATGTGAACAAAATATCGCCAATCAAAGAATTTTCAAAAGACTTTTTTTACTGCGTTAAATAATCCAGCAACTAAATTAGGCAAATCCATAAACAGCACAAAAACTTCCATTAATTTTCCTTTTTGCACAATTTCAAACAATCACCAGATTTTACAACTTATTTTGGAAACATTTCGGATGAAACTGTTTAGCGCCATTTTATGGTGACCAAAAGTATCTCAGAATCTGGCGACGATATCTCTGTAACGAAAATTAATGTCATATCGTTTTACAAAGGAAGGAAAGAAGGGGGGAGAATCATCGAAGGTACCCCAAAACGACTCTCGCAAATTCGGTAATATCGCACCAAGAGCCCACAATGATTGAAATTTCCCAAAATAGCTAAAGTAAGTATAAGGGGATTACGAGCGCAGCTACTTTTTTTAAATCACTTCATACTTCATTAGCCATACAGAGAAGGTTTTAGACTCCATGTTAAAAAAAAAGTATCAACAGATTAATCTTTTTAAACATGAGAAGATTAATTTCATGTTTTGCAAATTTGTATATGCTTAAATATAGTGCTTTCGTTTCTAAATCAATACTATTTTGTTCTTTATACTTATTGCTATTTTAGTTTTATGGGTAAGGAAGAAACTCGATTTTTAATCACGTCAAAAAGATGTGTTTTAAATTCTTTCACTTAAAACAGAAAACAAAAGCAAGTAACGATTTTTTCTCTTAATTATTACTGACCCAGGCAACGCCGGGTATTTTCACTAGTTATTGAATAAGAATGTAAATAAGGTGTTTTATCTGCAGTATTTATTTTTATTGCATGTATTGTAAACATTTCTACAGAACAATGCACCATTTTCCTTTGAATTTTGAATACCAAACAAAAATATCAAAATTCCTTGAATTTGAAAGTAGCAAACTCACTTACACATTTTATAAATGTCATAAAATAGAAATTTTAGAAGTATTGCTTCATATGTGCTTCAGTGGCGTAGCGAAGGGGGAGAGGGGCTGAAAACAACCCTCAGAAGCATTGGTTTTAATGAAAATGCAAATTATAATACAGTAGTTTATGCATATGAAAAGGCTGTTTTGATGGGGAAAAAAAAACCCTTCAGAAGGTATTTTTGATCAAAAATACCATCCAGAAGGTGTTTCTGGCTGCGCTAGTCATGTGCTTAGATGAGTAAAGAGTAAATACATCTATCTTTTTGAGTGATTAGAAAACTTAGATCAGATTTTTTTCTTCTTTCATTGAAAGAAATACATTGTATTTTTATTTTTCATGTTAATGCTCTTTAAGTATCTGTTGTAACAAAAAGCAACAGAACACAAAATATGAAATCAAACTTCATTGATCATATTGAATTTGCACAAGAAATATGTTTGGTAAAACCCTCCTCGAAACAAAAGTCTGGGTACAGCCCTGGCACATAGTGCACAACACGCAAATGATTTCTTACTTAAAAGATGATTTTTATGGTCACAAAAAAAATATATATACATAAAAATAAGCAATCGAAGTCGGATGAAATGTCAATGTCTAAATAAAAAATAATCCATAAATGACCAATAATAAATAAATAGCATTTGCACAAATAAATGCAAAATTAAGTTTCGAATATTGTAGTGGGAAAAAAGAAAAAAACAATCACTAGTTCAAAAAATTAGTTATTGGAGCGGGAGGCGAGTGGGCGGTTAGGGGTTTTGACGACTTTTTGCAGGGAAGTAACAATCTCAACACATGGCGATTGAAGAAATTGGTTAAAAAAAAAAAAAAAAAGAAGGCGAGAAAAGTAGTACAGAAAGCAAGTACAACTCAACAACACTCTGTTCAATCAAACATATACATCTTGAAAATAGTAATTGGTGTAAACTGTAGAAAAATTCTTTAATGCAGGGAAGGGGTCCTGACGGAATGGGAATGGTTATAATTGAAACTAAAACTACATCTTTGAATGCTTTTTTTTTGGGGGGGGGGAGTCGTTGCTTAGGAGCGATGCACCATTTCCCTCAAGAGATAGTCACCCCTTGAATATTCACTCAGTTTTATATAATAACTGTTTTCTGAGTGTAAGCTATTCAGAGTGAATGATATGGAAAAGCCTATATAAAGGGCCTGGGACTCGGAATAAACGTTTAATATTTCAGAGTGTCGATTAAAGGAGGTTTTAACACAGATTTTGTTTTGTCATGCATTCTTGTCAGTTTGTTCACCAAACCCCAGCCCTCTCATACTTTCCAACTAAGTCGACAGACTCTTGTCAGCCCTGCATTTAAGCCTTAGAGCCCCCCTCCCCCAACAGTAAGATTCTTGTAATTCCTCAGAATTTATTCATTGAAACCAAGCTTAACACAGACATGAGCATGCACTTGATTGACAACACATATTTAAAAAAAAAAAAAAAACAGTATAACCCCGATTAAATAATAGTCAAAGGACTGGAGAAAATTTTCCTTAAATAAGGATATCTTCAAATCAAGGAGCTTATACATTCAATGCAGTTAAATTCGGACCAGTGAAATGTATCGCTAAATTCAGGAAATCGTTAAATGGGGTATCGTTAAAATCAAAAATACACTGTATTTAAAATGATTTTTAAATATTCATTTTGGAACATTTTATACAGATACTTATGACTAAAAAACAGCTATAAACCGAACTATAGGAAACTTAAAAAATAATAAAACAATTAAAGGACTTAATTAAAAATTCAGTTGCATGAAAAGGGAGAGATATGGGGGGGAGGGGGCAGCAAAATTAGAACTGTAACTCCCTTAGTTAAAATTTCAGTATGCATACATTGAAACATGTCACGATTTGATCTTCAAGAAACCTAGCTCAACACATAAGCAAAACATAAGTCAATCGATGGAAATAAAAGGTGAAAAGTGAGGTTAGATTTATATAATCTGACAAATAAAAACAAATATTATTTGCATTTGAAAGAAAGGAAAAGCATGAAAATTCAATACAAAAAGATATTACCTTTTAGACTTAAAAGCTAAATTTGGTAGTTGTTAAATAAAGTCGTTCACAAAAACAAAACCTCGCTCTAATATTAAGAATATAGTCTAGTTCAATGGAATTTAAATGTTTATAAATAAATTTTAGTAAAATTCAAAAAATCACACGACACTGCTGCTGTCATAGCAATCATTTGGTTCAGACTTTAAATAACAATGCATTACAATTTTGTAATAAAAAGGAGAAGAAAAGTCTAATTTCATACACTGAGTGCAAGGGCCACCGAGACCCAAAGGCCTTGTTAGCTTGGGACAGGCATCCCCATAAAAATCGTAACATGACTCTGATTCCGAACCATGCCCAGTCAACCAGTTTTCGATTAGGGTGGCATGGAATCTTGTCAGCGCTGGTAAAGTCGCCAAGAACGATGGCATGCCTCCCTTTTCTCCTAAAAAGAGCAGAATAAGACTCCTAAAAATTTCAATGGCTCTTGGTGACCTCGCAGACAAACTTTATGTAAATACTACTGAAGAAATTCTCTAGAAAAAGAGCATGATCATTGCATTAGTAAATTAAAAACTATACATGATTTTTTTGCGAATGACAAAAATAAAAAGGAAGTAAATCATCCTGAAAAATTTAAAACAGTTGAATGCAATAAAGTAATAAAACGATGCATAACAGCAAAATCACTCCAGGTTTATTTACTCTTAAAAATTTGGCGTAATACTTTAAGGGAGTAAAATTACAGAATCATGACATAAACATCTTTAAGGAGAAAACCAAGCATGAGATAAAGAAAAATAATTTTCAGCTTTGAAAAACAAATAAAATTATTATTTTTAAACATCATCTGCTTGCATTATAATACAGAGTATACGAATTTGCTTGCAATAAAGCATATTATATTAATGTTAATCACAACTGTCTAATTTCATACCATTAAAAAAAATATCGTTGTTAAATTTAGTATCAACAGAATCTGCAACAGTCGAAGTATCGGCATGATTGTGTATTTACATTACGTAACGAGCACTTTTTTTTTCACATGCTGCAGGGACACGCAGAAAACAAAACAAAAAAACATAATGCTTTTCAGTACTTCAAGAACGTATTCCTGTGAACATTTACACTAAACTGCCACAAACACAACGGACAAACAATGAGACACATCATATAGTTAACACTACATTTCAAGTAAAAACGCACACGAATATACATTAAAAGTTTGCTTTTTTCTTTCGGTGACGTTAAGGATTACTCTTAAGCAAACATCTTTAAGAAAAGATGCACACAACGTTCTTATTGCATTGCTATACGTAATAAACAAAAAAATATTTTTACTTACCTTTCATGCTTGCAAAAACATGGCCGAACGGCGAGCGGGAGCTCAGAGAGACGACGCTGGTTTAGAATGCCGCGCATGAATATCTCGAAATAGAATCAAAAATAAAATTACCGTTGGAAGCTTAACTTTTTTCTTTATTTTATCCATGTTTCTTCGTTACAATGTGTTTCGAAACAAAAAGACGCGATTTTAAACCTTTCATTAATTAATTTATTTATTTATTGCTAAGGAGTATATTTTTACGCGGAATATCTTGATGAAGTGTAAGTGTAAAAAGGTTCGGCGTCGCATAGACGGCATGAAGTTCGTCGCTAGGACGACCCAGGGACCAGGGTAGAGAACTGGAACCCGGGTTGAGTAAAAGGGTCCTCAAATGGCCACTTTTATGTCGTCCCAGGGACTGACTAAACTGACGCTATAAGACCAAACTGGAAAAACACGGTTTTAATTAGTAGTTAAACTTTTTTGAAGTAAAATATACGTTTTTCATCTATTTTCAACAATTTTATCATCTTTTGACTCATTTTCTGCGCTAAATTTTACTAAAAATAAAATTAGAGGCGTCCTGTGGACATCATATTGAAGCGCCCTCCAGACGTCAAACATACGAACGATCATTATGGGACGTCTCGCCGACCAGTTCTGCTGAGTGGGTTTTGTCTTGTGTAGCCAGCATATTTCATATGGAAAAGTTGGGTATTGTGCTGCCCACCCATGTCTTCATAAATTTTGCTAAATAGAATGGAGAAAACGAGATTGGACAAAATTAACTATTTTTGACTCTTCATCAAGAACTTTCCTCAAGTCAGATGGTAATTACTTGATCACGCTGGCATGGCGATGCCCCCATGTCTTCATAATGCAAAACACTGTGATGATTACTACTTCAATCTGGAGCGAAATCTTAGATCCTTGCTATTAATTGTTTCATTTTCCTTGAAACTGGTGGAAAATAAATTTATGCAACGGCTAGCTCGCGGTGGAACCCTTTTTATGCTTCTGCAGAACACAAGGGTTCCGCGGAACACACTTTGTGAAACGCTAGTCTAGATATTATTGAATGTAACGAAAACATAATGCTTAATGCATGACTGCAGGACAGTGGCGTACCAAGACAGATGGGGGCCTGGGGCGCTACTCGAAATGGGGGCCTACCTGGTATTAAAACTGAAGTTTCTCAAACTATGTGTACGTACCATATATTACAGTAATTATTTTAAGTGGTACATTTTTACATATTTCAGTAGTGTTGGTTTGATTTCGGACACTATTGTAAATACCACAGTAAAACATATGGTTTTAAGTAAAATTTAGTAAATACTATATTTTTAATAAAATTGTGCTTTGTCAGAAAATATCAAAAACGGAAAAAAGTCCTAAAATTATATTGTATCTCAAAAAATTATTGCATCTGAACATCCAAGTACAATGAACAGAAACGTTTAAGCATTCCAGATTTAATTAATTTTAGGATAAAAATTGGCTTTTACAGAAAAAAACCCTTTACTATTTTTTTGTGAGTAAGACACACCAGGGAACTATTTACCTGATAACATCACCTAATCTCAGAGAAAAATATTTTTAAAACATGCTTACCTAAATAAGGATGAAATTCACACGTTCACAGTCTAAATAAAACTTTTCTGTTAGATCTCTCACAAAAAAAAAAAAAAAAAAAAAAAAAAAAACGCTTTTTATGTTCTTCAGACAAAAAAACTCTGGTGTGACCCTATACTTGCCTGGAGCGTTTGATTGAAATGGAGAAAACGCTCCGCGCGGCTTCGCTGGTAGAATTAAAAATATTTAATGTTCGACAGAAATTAAGACAAAAAAATTTTGCGTATGCGTGGGTTTAACTAACTAATCCGATTTTTAAAGCGAAGAGCGTAATTTCCCCCCCGATTATCGGACAAAGGACTAGGAACTATTTCTTCTGCTTGGTCGCAGCTCATTTCTCCATAGTCAAGTAAGCTTGCAATCGAGTATAGAATGGATGGGAGGAGGTATTATGCAGTCAAGGTCAAAAGTCCCGAAGGATTGACCAATTAAACAGTTTTACGCTGTCGAAAGGGGCATAGCAAAAAGGAAGTCCCTTTTGCTTGAGTCAGAAGGGGTCCGATTTGTTCTTAGAAGTTACACACAGCTTCGGGCAGGAGACGAAACTTAAAACCACAGAAGTGCAGCTGGTAAAAAGAAAAATTTATCTGACTGATTTTTCCAACGCCACAAAGGATAGACAACTTCTCATTTAGGAATGGATTTTCTTGGGTATATATTTGAATTTGGTTTCAAAAATAGTGTATGAATTAAGACTAGACCATCGTAGTCTTAATACACAAAACAAAACATAAAACAGATATTTTAGCTGTATACTGTAATGATCAAAAATTATAAACGTGCATCTGTTATGCATTAGTTTTTTTTATAAATTGTTTGAAAAAAAAAAATGCATAAAACTTTGCTGAAAGCACTTAACAAAATAAAAGCAAATGATTTTTATAGGTTTAGTTAATTTAAAAATTTGGGGCCCCCATTAAATTCGTGGCCCAAGCGCTCATGTGCCTTTGAACACTAGGACGGGTCACTATGAAAAAAAGTCATATTTAACAAAATTTATGATATATACTCGCATATATAGGTAACTGATTAATATTTCTAATCATGATGTATATGACAGATCTACTGGAAAAAATAAGGTACAATTTCGGGGCTTATGTCAAAGCGGGGCCTGTGGGACATAATTTGCCCTCTCTTTGTTTAGGCAAGAGTCACTGAGAAAATATTCATTCTACATAAAAAGTCAACTTTTTATTTATCTAAACCATGACATAAGGCACGTCTGGCGAAAAAGAAAACGAATTAAAATTTTGGGGCCTATGTCAAAGCGGGGCCTGGGTATCATAAACCCTCCATTGATCCCGAAGAGGTATTGATTGCATCCCTGAACAAATATTTGGTCTTTAAAAAAATTATGATTTATTAAGCTAACTTGTTTAAGCATTCAAAACAAGATATGCGACAATATTGGTGAAAACCAAAAATTGAAATTTGGGGGCCTATGTCAAAGCGGGGCCTGGGGCGGACCGCCCCCTCCGCCCCCCCTTCGGTACGCCACTGCTGCAGGAATATTTTGTAATGTTTAACTTAAATACTAAATATCTTAGTCTGGAAGCTTAGCCATTTTACATTTACATAATTCCTATTTTTATTATTTATATTGCTCAAAAACAAAGGATAAAAGTGTTTTATTCTCACTTTTAATATAATACATACACTAGTCACATTGCTTACGTTCGACGAGCTCGACCTGTAGCGCACGGTTAGTTTATCACGTTGACAGCCAATGATCACGTGCTCCAATCCATCAATCAACAGCTTAAAATGGTAACCGGTGAGGCAACCGATCACTGACCTGTATACTACCTGGACCGCGCATAGCAGGTTCTGACGCGTGGGATCCGCCATGCTCACCCCCAACTCGAAGTGAAACTAATGATTGGTGTATTGAGCTGCGCGCTTTAATTTTAGTTATTTCACTAAATATAAGCGAAAAAACCGTTTCATGTTGAAAAACTAACATCATATAAAGTCTAGCATCGTTTCGTCTGGAACAGACGTTAAAAACATTCAGTTTTTAATTTTAATGAAATAGAAACCTGTCGAAAAATGGGTGTTAAAACCGTGATGAGATTCGTCAGTGCAATATTATACCGATTCAGACCTCCCCCCCTCCGCCCCCACCATTTTAAAACCGAAACATCGTCTTATTTTGTTTTTAAAGTATTTTTATTTTTTAACTAAAGGCCGGATTAGAAAAGAATTGTTTAATTTAAGAAAAGGTTCCTATTTTTTAAAAATATAAGTAAGAGATACGCCCGCTTACCGAATATTTGATTTAAAAAAAACTTAACAGTACAATTTTTGCCTCTGTCCAATTTTAAATAAAGAATGTTTTATACACTAAAAATGTATTTCCATAGAACTCCTAAATTTGTCTATATTAAATATAATTAATAAAAAATAAAATATGTTTATCAGCAATTCTGAACAAATTGATATTGCTTGAAATATCGTTACAATTTATTCAAAAAAGTCAATTTGTTTTTAAACAATTTTTAATATTGCATATGGTCAGGGGTGAACTCGAGTAAAATTTTTTGAAACTATGAGGAAGTTCTTCAAACATACACAAAAATCATTTTAAAAAAAATATTTAACAAGTCAGCAAATGCGAATGGCTTTATAAGAAAAACTTTCAAGTGTACAACTACGTATACATGTACAAATTCCTATTTCAAATGAAATTGAATATAAAGCACTTCAAGCACTAAATGCTTCTTAATTCCTAAATATCTCCTAGCTGTAATATAGTGTTAGAATATAGTATTAGAGAAAATAAATAATCACATCTACAAATGGAATGAAATACCTTTAAAATTTAAAACTTGTTCCAACATTCATTAAGAAATTACTTTTAAAGTATTTGCGTTTGTTTTACACTTTCAATTCTGATTTCACAATGATTATTAGGGAGTCTACCAAATTAATCAAACTGTCCCAAGCAAAATGAATAAATAGCGAAAATTTATAAAAAGTTAGCTTAATGCCGTTTATTAAAAATAAATCATGAATTTTAAAAAAGATTAATAAATGACAACAAATTATAATAACATAAATAAAAAAATACTAAAAATACATAGAATTCATAAAATTGTACATTACACGTGCATGCGAAGTTTATTTACAATAAATATTCAAAGTCAATTTTAAAAACTTGAAATAATATTAATAAATTATTGATTATTAAATAAAATTAGTTTAGAAAATTTTTAGCGAATCATTTGCTTGTGCATGGCTTCATTATTCATTTTAGCAACGTGATAAAACCTTATTTTCATGTAAATTTGACAAACTGATTTTACTAAAGAGACTACATGATTGCTATCAGGAGGAGTGTCAAACATATGCTCTTTAAGTGAAGGGAAAATGGGCATTTTTTCTGTACATATGCTTTCTAGAACTACTGAACAAATAGCTTGTTCAAATATAAATCTGTGGCAGAAATGAAACAACAAGCAACAAAAAACTTAATAAAATCAACATAAAATAACAATGGCAAAAGAAAATCTTGATTTAAAAGTGAATTTGAGAAAAAATGCAAAGCGATAACAGTAGCAGAACGCTCGATCAACACTGACTTGGGGGTGAGCAAGATGGCGTTCAAATCACTTCAGCTTAGAGTCCCTATCAGCTCGGAAACTACGATGCTCAGTCCAGCTAGAATACAGGTCAGTGCAACCGATAGATGATAGAACGCTGCGGTTTGTAACCGGTTACTTACCAGTTGACCGGTGAGGTTCGTCGAACGCAACCATTTTTATTTCACCACAGCATCTTCTGGATTACTAACTGTAACTGTGTAGTGAAACTTATAGTTGTCATGGTGATAAGGCTAATTGCTTACATCAGATAACGAGTTGCCGAAAGGTGAACTTGTATTTCAACTCGTTGGACTTACTTACTCTTCGTGTATCTTTGTGAGTGGTTGAATTAAAATGTCGCTCAACATCATCGTATTTTTGGGCTCTGTTCGAGATGGAAGAAATTGTGTACGAGTTGGAAACTTTATTAGAAAGCAACTAGAAGCTAGAAATCATAAAATTACCATATTTGGTATGTAACTATGTTTACTCTTGTTTACTTCCCCCAGTGTCGATGTATGTTTATTATGAAATGCGATTGTGTAAGCAGTGTATATGAGCCAGAACTTCTCATTTCCGGGGCGGGGTTCTTTAATTCCCAGGGGTTTTATTTTTTCCTTTCAAATCATTACAAACTTCTGATTATTTTGTCAAAGTGGGTGAGAATGTTTTTCATATATTGATAACTTTAACAAAGAAATGCAGTTTGATCAAATTGTGTACTTTCTTGTTGATTGAGAGTTTTTTCTTTTTTTTTTACATTTATCTATGCATTTAAGTGTACATTTTCCTTATTTTATAAATTTCATTCATAGAATACTTTTCTAGCGTCACAATGTACCTATTCAGATTTTCAAAATAAGTTTTGCTGAATTCATTGAGCATGCTTACTCTTATGTGTTTAAAAGCCAAAGAAAATGTTCATAATTGTTTTGCGTTTTAAAAATAAACCTTTTGTTTTCTGTTTCAAATGTTTCTATGAAATTGCACAACTAGCTAAGCTTTCAGGGTTAGGTGTCAAGAATGTACTCACGCTATGTTCAATCAAAGAACCCCACCCCCCTTTAGTACTAAATGCCTACCCCATTTGCCTCAGAAAAGCAGGAGTAGTAAGTAAAGTAGAGTTCATTGAAAAGTGAAGGAGTTGGAGTCAAAAGCTCTAAAATTTACGAAGCAATAGTTGGTCATTTTTCCTCCGACACTGTTGCCCTGTCAAAAAATTAACTACCCATATATAGTAATAATTCTGAGGATAGCGCTACCCAGCCATCATCGACAAAGACATTGCTATTGCGATGGATCTAAATAATTAAAATTAAATTGTTAAGAGGTTAAATTAAGAAATCAAATGATTTTCTAATTTCTTTACTGTTAATTTCTAATACCTCTGATAAATGTCAGTGATCTCTGAGCAAGTTTGATTTCATTTTTACTCTATGTTAAAAGCAAGAAAGCAATAGGCATTTTCAACCCAGTCATAGGACAGCCCATGAGGGCCTACTGTTCCCATCTCAGTCTTCCTGACCAAGGGCTCTCGGGTATTAGGCTGATGTTACGGTTAGGTGGTTAGCCGAACACAGAAACCCCAAGGCTTAACTCCCAAGTACACTTGGCACTCATTTTATCAATCCACTGAAGGGATGAACGGCTAAGTCAACTATGCCTGGATCTGTGGCGTGGGAGCGCGAGGCACTTGGAACTAGTTAAATTTCACTATGAGCACACTCACACGTCTGCCCCTCCCCCGCCCCCTCAAAAGTTTTTTTTTATCAAATGACTACTACATCTTATATCATTGATTAACTTTGCTTGAGTAAGTGTTCTATTTGTTACCTTTATAATTGTATTTTACTTTTGTACTCTTCATTAAGAATCATTTTAGAAAAATACAGATTTTTATATGTTTTACAGGCCACCTTTGGTGGCCGCCTTGAAAAAACAAACTGAGTAAACTTACAGCCCCCAGAACCTTCATGCTTGGGCAAGAAACCCCCAGCTTGCTCCACCTTTGACCTGGCACTGATGCTGGCAAATCCCTTAAGCAGCAGGTAACTGAAGTTCTCGAATCATTAACTAAGTATATTTAATCACAAGGGCTGGCAGGAAATGGAATACTGCATAGATATTTGTCATGTAACCAGAGGACCTCACATCATCTATAAAATCTTATAGATGTTCTATGTCATAACTATAATCTCACTGCATGTTTAATTTATTAAATAATAAGAGGAATATAATATTAATAAGTGCTTTCTGTTGTTCCCAATCAACATGAAACACAGTAATTTCTATTAATTTAATACTGAACTAAAATAACTTTAAAATTAAGCTTTGTGGAGGACCCAAATTAGTTACCTCTCTCCACAGCTATTTGCAGATTTGTGGTTTTGATATATGAAATTATTTCTTATAATGTGCTGCCATCTATCAAATATTTTCAAAAGTAGAAAGTGTTTACAGCTATGACTTCACCAAAATTTGCAAAGTAGCAGCCATATAATGAAAAAGCAATGAAACAAATGGCATCCAATCTTATCAAATTTCTGGGAAGATTTTTTTTTTTTTTGAGCAATCACAATTGCTTATTGTTCTCACTTGACTGTTTTGATGTACTATCATTTTATTTTCCCACCAGCACCCTCTGCATCATCACCGTCGACCGGCTCCACACGATGCTGCTCCTATAGCGAAAGCCATCTCCAAGTTGCATCCATATGCTGCACACACGCACATACATACACAACTGCACACACACACAAATACATACACCTACACACACATCTACACAAACACATATGCTTACATATACGAGGTCCGTAAATTAAGTAATGAAACTGATTTTTTTTAAATTTTTTATTCAAAAAGAATTACAATTCCATATTGTCACCTTCAAAATAACTTCCTTCTGAGGCCACACAGCGCTGGAGACGTTTCTTCCACTCCTCATAGCAGTGCTGGAACTCCGATACTGGAATAACCTTCATCTGGTCGGTTACAACCGTTTGAATGTTTTCGACTGTCCCAAAATGATTTCCATTGAGGTGATTTTTCAACTTTGGGAAGAGAAAAAAGTCACAAGGACTCAAGTCAGGCGAATAAGGAGGCTGAGGAGCCACAGGAATGTTTTTACTGGCCAAAAACTCGTTTATTAAAATTGCTGTGTGACAAGGAGCATTATCCTGATGCAACACCCACTTGTTCTTGATGTTTGGTCTCACACGAACACACGAATGACCCTTTTTCGAAGTCTTTCAAGAACCTCTCGGTAAAAGTGTCGATTGACCGTTTGACCTTGTGGTAGAAACTCTTTGTGGACGATTCCGTGAATATCAAAAAAAAAAAAAAAACAAATCAACATGCATTAGATCTTTGACTTCGCCATCCTTGCCTTTTTTGGCCTCGGAGAGGTTGAAGTGTACCACTCCATGCTCTGGCGCTTGGTTTCTGGGTTGTACTGAAACACCCAAGACTCGTCACCAGTAATGACACGTTCCAGAAAATTGGGGTCATTTTCAATTGAATTCAAAAAGTCAAGGCACCTTTTCTTCCCTATGTTCTACTGGTCTTGCAAAAGGTTTTTTTTAACCATTTTTGCGCAGATTTTTCTCATCCCCAATTCATTGGTCAAAATTTGATGAACGGTGGTGTGAGTCAAATTTAACTCTTCCCCGATCATTCTAACTGTCAACCGACGATCTGAACGCACAAGATCACGGATTCTGTCGACATTTTCATCTGTTCTTGAAGATGAAGGCCTTCCGCTTCGTGGTTCATCCTCAATCGACTCTCTTCCTTCTGAAAATGCCTTAAACCACCGTAAAACCTGGGCTGTTGACAAAACACTATCTCCGTAGGCCTACTGAAGTTTAAGAAGAGTTTCCGTTGCACTGTGCCCAAGTCTGAAGCAAAACCTGATAGCACACCGTTACTCGAAATTGATGTCTTTCATTTTGAGAGCACAATAGAAAAAACTGTTTCAAAAAAACAATCGCTACTCACAACCAAATGACTCGAGCAAGGTCAAACTCGTACTGAAGGTGGATAACATGTTCCTCTGCCGTCCCACCAAGCCCCACGCTTCCAGTGTTACCAGATCAAACGCAACGTTGCCAGTCTCATTACTTAAATTACAGACCAACACATACACACACAACTATCCACACACTCATGGCTGCACACAGACACAAACACATATGCCTACACACAGATACACATTCCCCCCCCCCCCCACACACACACAAACACTACTACACACAACTACCCACACACTCATACCTGCACGCAGACACAAACACACATGCCTACACACAAACACACATACCCCATACACACACATAAACACACACGCCTACATACACACACACACACTCGTGATTGCAAAAAACATAATTTGAATTCAAGATGTCAAAATTCAAATTAATTTTTTTTTTAATGCTTAGTTGGGAAACCTGCAGGCAGGGCCTTATTTTACCTGTATAACCAGATTCGTGCGACGAGGGGGTAAGTGGGGTAATCGCCCTGGACACCAAGATATGAAGGAGCGCCATAAACTAAGCTTTTACTGCATTTTAAATTTTTTTTGTACGTATTGTTCTTTTTTGAAAAATAGTTTTTAAAATCTGATGCATTAGATTTTAGAAAACGTCCACCATTCTGTGTGTGGGAAGGGGGCGTCAGAAAATATTAGCCCCGGGGACTCTCCTCTCATGGGACGACCCTGCCTATAGGCCGAGAAACCCCGCTTAGGAGCCCCAAAAAAAGACACTATATGGAAATTTACTAAAATATGTTTTTTTTTCCGGTATTTACCACCACAATTTGGGTTATAAAAGTATTGAATAAATAAGTTAATAATTGTTAAAAATGAACTAAATTTTTGCATCTGAAATTTGACTTTGATGCTGGTTTTGCCTTATTTCTGGTAAAGTTTTCATGCCTTATTATTTGTGAAGATGTGTTTTGACATCGCCTGCTTTTTGAAAATCCTATTGCCATACATTTTGTGAAGTCATAATTTTAAGTAACCTGTAACTGTAGCTGAATGAGCTCGTTTTTTCAAACAAATATCTTAAGTAGGTCATTTCAGGTTTCTTCCTCTTAGACTTAAAATAAATGATGCTATTGACCTTAATGCTTGCTAAGCTGAATTTATTTCTTTGTGCTTCACCTTGTCAGAGTAAGCTTTCTCTTTAAATGTCTGAAGCATTTTTTCCTTCCAGATTAAATTATTTTACATTTTTTTAATTTTTTTTTGTTTTGTACTTTGAATTAGTAACATCAATGTATTAACTTTTATGGATAGATATAAGCTTATGTTTATTTGTAATCATTTGTCATTCTGCACCCTTATGTTATCCCCGAAGCAGAATACTTCAAAATTTGGGACGTACGTTGCAGAGCAGATACTTGAACTGCAGAACAATTCTATTCGATTGTGACGGGAAAACTCGGGCAAATTTTCTGCAGAAATTCTACAGATTTTCTACAAATATATTTTTTCTTAAGATGTAATTTTGCAGAAATTCTGCACAATATCAGGATTTCTTCAATACTCAAATTACGCTTACTTAGCAAAAAATTCGTACAAAATGTTGAGTTTTATGCATCACTAGAGGACCCGACAGACGTTGTTCTCTTCAAACTTTGTAAATTGAAAAGTTAAAAAAAATCAATAAACTATCAAGTGTTTGAACCGCTCTGTTGAAAAAAATAAGTAAAAAAAAATGTTTTATGCTGCTATGGTGTCAGAATGCGTATATTTATTACAACTTGATTTATCTAATGCGCCTGAGCAGTTGTTTTATTAACTGTTTTTTCTCCCGTACTTGATGGTTTGTTCCTTCAGCCATACTCAAAGGATAAAAAGCGTCCTCAGACATTAAGTGTAAAAATAACTATTCATCTAGAACAAACGGGAAATCCCACTCCAACATCCCCCATATGAAAAAGAATAAAATAATCGAAAGGATATCGTTTAGAAAAATCATAAAGGTAAGAACAATTCTTTGAATAAGCGAAAATCACTCATCCCCCCCCCTCCCGGGGCAGGGTCGCGCCAAGCTTGATCGGCGCCGTCGTGCAAATGTCTTTTGCGCCTTTATGCTCTGACGTTCGGGGAAAATATAGTTAGCACCTCGAAAGAGGTTTTGTAAACAAATATAAAATGGAAAAAAATACATTTGGCATTTAATTTATTTAAAAAATAATCTTTAAATATTTAATTTTGGAATATGGTGTACGTTTTTACTTCATATCTCGAAATTATTTAGAGTTAGTTCAGCAGCTTATCTGATATGCTAATAATGCATTTTGGAAAAAGGAAAATTTTTCAAATAGCAAAGTTCACGCCATTGTGAGTATCTATCTAATTTCTGAGTGATAAATAATCGATAAAACAGTTATACCTGCCAAAACATGACAACAGAAGCGGTGACGCAACTAGAAAATAGTTTTAGAGGAGTACATTGAAAAAAAAAATCTCTTGTAAAACTTTTGTAGTTTTAAAAGACGCAATTTTAGACGGTCTTTGGTGGTGTTATGGGAGAAAACGGTACAAGGGGCTCCGCGGAAATTAGTAGAAGTTGAAACCTGAAAACGCGATTATAGGCCGTATTTATTGACGTTAGAATAAGAGATGGAACTCCGGGATTCTACCTGATTTTTTTTTTTTTTTTTTTTTTTTTTTTTTTTGTAAAACAGTTAGAAATCAATTCCTCCTCTCCCCTCCAATTTTTTGAAATTGAACTTCCAAAAACGCAATTGCAGACAACTTTGAAGATTTTTACGGGAAGAAGATTTTGGAGCTCCTCCCTGAAAGTTTTTTCAAAATTAAAGCCCAAAAAACTTGAGCAATATTCTTTGATATTAGGAGAAGTTCAGAGGCTATTTCACTTAAATTTTACGTAAGCCATGTTTTAAAAACCTAAATTTTAATGATATCAAAGGAAGGCGGTTCGGAGGCCCTTGCTCGAATGTTTTCTGAAATTGAAGTCTTAAAAACGCGATTGTAAGACCATATTTCGTAACATTAGGGCCGGCAATCTTTCGAAATTGAAGCTTCAAAAATGCAATTTTAAGGTATTTTTGAAAGTAGCTTCAAGCGATGTTGTTTGGTATTTGAGGACTTTTCCAGGAAATTTTGCGAAATTGAAGATTTGAAAACGAAATTTGAGATGCTCCGTAATGCTTTTGGTGGCGGAAGAGGTACAGAAACAGAGGAGTAGCATTTTAAAGGTAATCTTACTTTCAGACGAACTAGAAAAAAGAAAAGAAATAGGACGGCGGGCGGAGTATCTGGGAACAATTAGCTGTATACTGAAAATTTTTGATTCAAAGATTTCTTTTTGAAAGAAACTTAAGTTTTTCTCCAACATCTTTATTTTTTTTCTTATCAAAACCACTTTGTTTTCCTAAGACGTGTTTTTTTTTTTTTCTCTTCAATAATAAAGAATATTTTTGAAAAACATTCAACTCAGCATTCTGGAGGTGCATAAATTATAATAAAACGTATTCACTGCAAGAACCAAAATGGGGAATAGCAAATTTATGGCGCTTCGTATGCCCAACCTTGTGAATCTATAGACATACCGAAATAGCATTCACGGCTCCACATATGAAAAAAAAATTCTCATGTATGCATAAATTAAAATCATGTGTTTTCAGTGTAAAAAAATGCGCTTTTGAATAGCATGTTTGGACACAACAAGGCATTTTTTTTCCTTTTAGAAAGACAGCGAGAAGGATTGTTTTAATGAGCAGTATAATTTCACCATCACTATTAGATATAATGAAAAGTTCAACTTTATTTTTTTGGTTGGAGATTTTTTCCACTCATTTGGAGCATTTTTGATTGGAAGAGCTCGGCGCCTTTTTGACTCTGGCGCCGTCGTGCGTCGCGCGACCTTGCACATATAGACGGCGCGGCCCTGCTGCGGGGTAAAATAAACACATTCGTAAAACATCTTTAACGTTTCAAGCCAATTAAATACTAAACCATGTACCTATATAATGTAACTTAGATGAGCGGTTTTAATCAGGAACATTGTCATAATGATTATAGCACGAGGGCAAAGTTATTAAATAAACCCATGCCCAATTTGAGTTTTTATTAACCAATTAACATTTCACTATAAAATATTATGTGATTAAGAAAATCATAGCTTCATAACATACACTGGTGTGCAAAAATTAAGGACGAAGTCGAAAAATTAGCATATCAGCTGAACGAAGAGGCAGAGCGGACATAAAGACCAATCAGGAGATTAAGTAAGTTGATGAACGGTAGCACATGCGCAGATATGTAGGCAGACGTAATGGGGGAGTGTCTGAGTTGTATAAAGCATGTTGTCGGTGTAAGATCAGTATTTCTGGCAAAGAGATTGCACGCCGTATAGCAGTTAAAATCACACCGAGTTGCTGCCTCAGCGAGAAATGGCGAATAATCAATCTGTTAGACTACATCTGGATACTTTTACCCGAGGTTGAATCATTGGGAAGTTGGAGGAAGGACGCAGTGTGACAAGTGTGGCTGCAGAGTTCGGAATTGCTCACAGCATCGTTTCACGACTTTGGAGACAATTTCAAACTACAGGAACAGCTGTCCGGGGGTTCAGTAGGGTCGTCCACGAGGAACCACACCCGCAGATGACCGGTATATTGGCTTACAGGCCAGAAGAAACAGGTGGCAGACAGCGGGAGAAATCGCTAGACACAGGACACAGGCGACTGGACGACCGATATCGCGTTTTACCGTGGCCAGAAGACTGCTCGGTGGTGGTCTGTTTGCACGACGCCCTATACGGTGTGTACCTCTAACGCCTGCCCATCGGAGAAGGCGTTCTCTGTGGTGCCAGGAACACCGGAACTGGCGAGACAATGAATGGGGACGATTACTCTTTATAGATGAGAGAAGATTCAGTCTGAGTAGCGATTCTCATCGCATACTCATCTGGAGAGAGCGGGGAAGCCGCAATCATCCCTCGAACATTATTGAAAGGGACAGGTATGGAGGTCGCGGTGTTCTCGTTTGGGGAGGCATCATGCTTGGTAGTCGTACAGACCTTCACATCTTCGACGCAGGTTCAATCAACGGGACCCGTTATTGGAACGAGATTCTTCTTCCATATGTGCGTCTTTTTAGAGGCGCTATGGGTCCGCAGTTCCTTTTCATGGACGACAATGCACCATGTCATCGCACAGTAGCTGCCGAATAGCTCTTAGAGAGTGAGGATATTGAACGTATGGATTGGCTGGCACGATCTCCGGATCTCAATCCCATCGAGCATGTGTGGGATTTTCTAGGCAGACGCTTGGCAGCTCGTACCTTACCACCAGTAACGATTCGGGGGCTTCGATTGGCTCTGTAAGACGAATGGGCTGCAATGCCTCAACAACTCATTGACACCCTCATTCTCAGCATGGGCAGACGCTGTGAAACCTGCCTAGCAGTCGGGGGAGATCATATCCCCTACTAAAGACCGGATGTTTCATGCTGGACACCCATCACAGGGATGTTTCGGCCTTCTGTCGCATTGCGCTCCATGCTACTTTATCAATAAAGCTTCTTTTTATCCCTCTGATTTCTCTTTTAGTAAGTGTTGCTTACATTACACATGTCCTTACGTATTGGGGATCTTACGGTATTAAATGTGTTGATTTGGAAAGCTTTTGTACAAAGTTATATTGAAAAAACCGTCTCATCCTTAATTTTTGCACACCAGTGTATTAAGTTTTATTAAAGAATTCGCACTATTTCTGTGTGAATTTTAAAGCAAGTGCTGATTTGTGCCATGATACAGTTGAGATAACATATTCATAATACATGTCGTTCAACATTAATATCATGGTTTCGCCAAGAAACTACCATATGATTTCTTTCATTTTGCATTTTTTATAAGCTGAAAAAGGAATCGATTATTTCGCAAATAGCTTCCTGGATCGAAATGACTCTTTTAGGCACGCATCTAGGAGAGTTCGTGACATAGTTAACAAGTCAAGTGATGGGTACATTATGCTGTTTAGATTAATTCCGTTTTGTTTTAGATATACTAGACTGCTTAGAAAGATTCTGTGTGTCTTTCACATATAGTGCAGCGCATTCGAGTTGATGTCCGAGTTATTTATACACTGAGTGTTAGCAGTGTCCAGTTTCTATTATAACTGAGCTGGTGTGTTTGATGATCCATAGATTCGACAACTTCTAAAAGAGGAGCCAACTATAGTGTCGGATCTTTGATTTTTCGATCCGGAGCAAATCGTGAAACTGCCAAGTTTTTATATTGAGTTTCAACGAAAAAAATAACAGAAATAGGGTGAATTGCCGAAAAACGCAGTTATTCAGAAAACACAATTAAGGATTTATTTTATTTTGGTATTTGTTTTAGACAGTTTTTGAAGCTGAAATTCTCAATGTTTTTGCTAATATATTTTTTGACTTTACTTTTCCAAATATTTACTTTTATTAAAGCTTTCTTTTTCCCTGTTTTTTGGGGTATAAGGGGTCTTTAAGTAGAGCAGAGAAGAGCAGCCTTACTTTAAATCGCAATTGCAAAGACAGTGGGCCTGGGTATTACAAGTTTGTTTGCATGGAGCATCCTCAACGCATAGTACAATTTCACATGTGGGTCATTCCATGCGAAATGAGCAAATCAGCTGTGGCTGACATGTCACAGATTTCAATGAAAATTTTTATTTAGGTAAACCATGCATATCTATGAGGGAATGCAAAGTATGGAAGTTTAAAAACTGTTTGTTGCTTAGTTATTGAAATTAGAAGTTGATGCTTACGCTAAGCCTAAATTTTCAGAGTTCATTGCAGCCAGTTTGTGACTCAGTAACTCCATAAGTTATAAACGTACACTTAAAAAAAAAATATTTCCACATTCTATAAACAAATCTCTATTGGGAAAAAGCAAAGTAAAATTTATTCGAATCTTTTTTTGAATCTGAGATATTAACAAAGATTGAAATTTTGCCAATTTACTTCAGATTTCAAATCACTCTTCTAGCTCTTTTAATGAAAAAATAACAGTAAAAATGATTCAGAATGAAAAATATATCTATAAATAACTATCGGCTCTAATTTAGTAATCATTTATGAATTTCTATATGACGAAATTGTACTTTAAAAAATCAAAAATTTCCGAAAATTTTATTTTTTCCTTTATCTCAGATGTTATTTTGAAGATGAGGGAATGCTCTAAATTTATTCAATTTTTTTTACGTAACATATTGAAGTGTCTTTTAGATGCTACTAAATTTTAATCATTGGTATCTGCGTATTTTTGTTACTAGAGTAATTTGAACTAAGGTAAAATTTCATTAGATACTTCTTTTCATTGTAAGTTTAGCGAAACTAACCATTTCTTTCATGTTTCATTTTCTCAAAAGCATGTTTATGAGGTATTTGCTGAAATGTTTCCTAAATTATTGTGTTGAATTTTCCTCTCCATTCATTATATAGGAACACAATAGCTCTTAAAGAGCATACTGAGTTTAAAGATACGGGCAGAGGATCATCTCGTCTAATTCACAATAGCATTTGACATTGGGCTATGAGTTTGAGGAAATTTGTTTTATCCATGAATAAGCATGTTTGACGGAATTTCACGTAAAGGTCAATCCATACAGGTTCCATACAGTATAAACTACACATTCATGTTCAAATATTTCTAAGTTATCAAATTAAAATAATTATTTTGAAAGTTACAATATGTTTTTTCAGTATAATGTATTATATAGGGCACAATATACGTAATTTAAGAAGGTGCAATGAAGCTTTCACACTTTTATTTCTGTTTTAGTGTGTTGACTAGCAAAATTGCTCAATTTCAAAGACCTGTATCTTTTTTACAAACCAAATACAAAAAACAATATGTATAACATGTATAGTACTTGAACGGAATATTCAATTGCCCAGAAAATTTTACTTTTAATTCCATCCCCTTTTGGTTTATAGGGGTCTAAAAATGTCATTTTCGTCATTTTTCCGATTTTTGAGGGGCTGTAATCTATAAAGGGTGCACAAACACACAGCAACAGTTACGTATTCTTTTTAGCATGGTTCCAGTGATTAGTTTTTGTCGTATTTCATTTTGTATTTCCGTCACGTGAGTTATCCCCCTTTGAAATGAGTAAAATTTTTTCATTTGGCCTTCATTTGGCCTTTAACCTGTTGCCATTATTTTAATTATTAACTTACAGCTACGTAACTCAGTATGTAAGACTATCAACTTATGCACTTTAACAGCAAAGCGTTAAATTAACTGTCATAAATGTAATTCAAATAGATTTCGGCCAAAATGTAAAGGTCTAAAAGTCCCATTTTTGACTACGAAAATCACTTTTGATGACCTCTAAAAAGTCAAAGGTTCAGTTGAGAGAAAAAATAAAAGTGGTTTTAAGCACATTTTATATGCAGCTTTTAGGAATATGAATTTCAAAAAAAAAAAAATTAAAAATGGTCGAGCGCATCCATTGTTGAAACTGTATTTATTGACCCATAAAACAAAAAAAAAAGCTATTTTTCTGAATTTTATTTTTCGTTTGGAAATCAAAAACCAATTTCGAGTTTCTTCAAGCAAATAGTAGAAACACAGCTCTATATTCTTGTAAAATTTTAAAGTTGTCTGAATTTTCCCTCATTTGAATTTTTGTGTGTACGTGAAGGAAAAAATCATCATTTTACAAAATGTCACTAAGTTTAAAACTGATTTTGAAGACAAAGGAGTTAAAATACAACTTCAAAAGTAAGGTATTTCTTTTATGATACTTAGCACATTATTGGGTATAAATTTGATCAAAACTAATGCATTCCTTAAAGATTGAGATTAAAAAATAAAATGCTTAATTATGAGAAAATTGAAATATTTTCAGTTTTTGAAACTCGGTTAAAAGTTAACTATAATAACTTTGAAAATTTTACTGATATCAGATTAATTACCCTACTCCATAGATTGCAACAACATATAACTTTTATGTTTTCATTAAATAGTTAATAAAATACAAGCCTTCAAAAGTGCAACATTTAGCATTTATGAGAATGCTGTTCAATTTGACCAATTTTCAATCGCATGTAACTATTCAAATAAAAAATTTTAAGCAAAAATATTTTAGATATTTTTATATAGGCATAAAAGGAACCTGTATACCAAATTTCATAAAAATTTCTTACCTTGCGGCCACCACTTTTTTGCGAATTTTGCTCATTTCGTATGGAATGACCCAATTGTGCACAAAGCTATGTTGAAAAGTTTATCAAGTTTAAGCTCATACTGTTCTTTGATACTTTTCCGTGCTTTGTTTCGAGTTAGATACTCACTCAACTTAGTGCTTAAAGCATTTTTTTTTTTTTTTTTTGGCAACAGAAGATGCCATTATGACTATAAATAATTATAAAAATAATCTATGAAATTTTCTAATCGTCTTGAGTAACTGAAGTTTCTCAAATTCGCTCGCAGTGTAGCGTACTGAAGCGGTGCAGATGAGTGTTCAGCTGAACAGGACATTTATTAGGGAACTTAATGAAATATATTTAAATACTTTGTACCGATACCTCACAAAAGCTCACAGGATATTTTGGGATTATGATGTAACACGATGATAGTAGGTTTCGGGAGCGTCAAAACTGAAGTCTGACTTCTCCAAAGTTTAAATTTGCTAGTGTTTTTCGCTCTGCGGATTTTTTGGGGCAATCAACCCCTCCATCCCTTTGACGAAACACAAAAGAAAAGCCATACTGTCTTTTGTTGGAAAATGCAGCTGTCATTAAAAGCTTGGGAAGAATGAGAAACATTATTTCCCAGTCGAGCCCGCTGGTCAAAGATTATCTTTGGAGAATAAAATGGTGCCGCTGCCCAAGATGCAGGTGGCTTCAACACACCCCCGCAGATCGGCGAGCTGCGTAATGAACACAGTGGTGTCAATTGACCTGTCATGGGTTTCAACCGGAAAGATTATGCATAGTGCACATTTATTGAGAAATAAATATTTCGGGACTTTTTCTGTCGAAATACTACTATGTACAGAAAAAGCTAAAAAAAATTGAATTTCGGTTAAATTCACGAAAATGTACTGCTTATTCGCGAACTAAAAACTTTAAAGGAATGTAGTTAATCCTAAAGACATGTGTAAAGAGTGTTAAAAGGAAGCATTTGAATGGTATCAGAACAAGATTTAAACATTTTATTTTCGTAAAAATTTTTGGAAATTCACCATTTTTTTCCTTTTTTTTTCAAACTTTCTAGCTCGTTTCCCAGTAGCTAAACTTTATATATTTCAAAAATAATATTAGAAATGAATTTCTGGGGGCCTAGTTGTGTCATCATCATGGTTATCACAACAGGGTTTTTGTAGGCATTGACTTGCGATGGTGACTGGGGCTTATAAGTGCGAGGGCAGAACAATTTTAGACACTGATGATTTTATTTTAGGCTATCTTTGAGTGAGGGGAGAGGCTTCGAAGGCTGTCCCACGGTAATAAATGTTTTGAATTGTAGTTTTGAATTGGCACTTTTAGTACAACGTTTGGAGGAACGAAGAGACGGTTCGAGGGCTCTCCCCCAGAATTTTTTTAAAGCTGAAGTCTTAAAACGTTTCAGCTGTTTTTGGTGATGTAATTCTTCCCGAAAAAAATTCCGAAACTGCTGTCCTAAAAACGCAAATTAAGGCCATCGTTAGCAAACTTAGGGCAAGGGGTTCGGGACTCTCTCCCTAAAATTGAGCGAAATTGAATCTTTAAAAACGATATATCAGACTATCTTAAGGTGGAACGCAAGGGTTTGGAGATTCTCCACCATAAGTTATTTTTAGCTCATGAAGTTCTTAAAACTCAGTTTAAACTCCCTTTGATGACTTCAGATAAAGTTTTGGGGGACCACACCTGGATTTTTCTTTTTTCCCCTAAGATAAAGTCTGAAACACAATTTTACGCTTCTTTGCTGATGTAAGGATTAAAAGGGGAGAGGGGTCTCGAGCAAGAAAAAATTCTGAATCTGGAGTCTTAACAACGCAAATTTAGGCCATCGTGGGATTTAGGGGAAAAGGAGAGCGTACTCGGGAGTTCTTCCCTGAAAATTTCCAAAATTGAAGTATTAAATTGCAATTTTACGTTATCTTTGGGGACATAAAAGTTTGCGGGATCTCACGAATGTTTTTAATTAAAATTTACACGTGTAAGTGATCTTTTTGATGATAGAAAAGGACGGGGCCGTCGCCCCCCCCCCCCCCCTTACGGAGTAGCTAGCTGTCACTGTCCTGACCCCTTTAAGAAACTTTCCTCAGATCTCCCTCTTTCTTTTCATGGTACTATATACGGTAACTGTTTTATATACTGTGAGACCCTCACAAAGTAAAAAAATGAATTTTCAGTTTTTTATATTAGTATTTCTAAAGGTATCTCTTGATCGTAGATCCCTTGCAAATGGAATTTCCCTTGCTGAAGAAACCTTTGCACTTTCATGGACCTAACGAAAGTCCACCTGAATGGCTCATCAAATACAATAGCATCATCGAGGAAGCAGATGGGTACGTTGTGATCAGTGGCGAATACAACAGATGCATTCCTCCAGCTCTCACCAACATGATGGACCATTTCCCTCCTAAGTCTTACCGATGCAAACCATGCAGTATCGTCTGTTATTCGGCAGGTATAAAATTTTCCTTCATTTCCTCTTAAGGGTCCATAGGCTTTGCTTCAGAGTATGGACATTTTGAATCGCCATGGAAGCTATTAAATCGGGACGTAAATAACATGTGCATGTATGTCAAGTTTTGTGAAAATGGGTTCAGTAGATCTGATATAAATGGATGAGACATATCCCACCCCGGCAAGGAAAGTAACATAACTCAAAAATTGGGGGGAAATTACAAACTATTGGATAATAATGTAAATTTAATGCTCTTTCCTTTACAAAACTCGCACAAAAAGTTAGCTTACGTAATCGGTACGTGATGGCGTAAACACGATATAGTTAGTAGTGACACATCATCAAAATTAGAAAAAAAAATTTCGAACTTAAAGTATGCTTTATTAATTAAGTCAACAAAAACTAACCAGTAAACTTCACATCATATTTCTTTTCGCGCATATAGTATTATTTGAGATAAAATCACTAAAATCTACTTTTACGTAAAACTTTGATTTTCTCTAATGGGTTTTTTGAGTTGTGTCACTTTTTTTGCTAAGATGCGATATGTGTCTGTACGGTCCTCTCTCTCATTAGAGATGCAAAACTACAAAATTTTCTAAAACTTGGTTTACTTATGTGCTGCGGTTCTAGCAAAAGAAATTACGCGACAAAGTATCAACATTTGTTTCATTTGAAAAAAAATTTCCTTCTTTAACTTTAATATTCTATTTTTTTTCACTGAATATAAACCATCATCACTATAAACTTTTGGATTATTTCGTCTAAGATTATTTTTAATTAAGTATGAATGAAATTTTATGTGCACTTTAAAGTCTAATGAATTTGTTGACAAATACAATACTTGTAACTCATTTTAACGTATGAGAAAGGCTTTTAAGAAGATTTTCAATATTTCCTTTTAATTTAATATTAGTTCTTATGATAGTGTTGTAATTTATAATAGCCATTAAATGAGTTACTATTGCATTTCTCTACAGGACCTGGCGGTGGCTCTACTGCTGGAATGCAACTGAGATATTTCCTTGGCGAGCTCGGGATGGTAACTCCCGGATTCATGTTCACCAACCCTGTGGTGCATAATGCATATGCAGAAGATGGAACGCCTGGCCCCTCCAACGAGGCAGCCGTCTCGAAAGCCACCAGGCTTATTTCTGAATTGGAGTGGTATGCAATAGCTCTCAAGAACCATACCGAGAAGAATGGATTGCCATGATGTTATTTGCAATTAAATAAAAAGCATAATTAATGATAATTATGCTCAGAAAAATGACCGAGAAAAATTTTAACATTTTTAGGTGTCAAGGAAAATTTTTTCTCATAAGACAAACGTTTTCTCATAGTTTATGCTAATACATATTTTTTTCTTTCTCTGAAACTAGCCACCAAGGTTTTCTTTTTTTTTTCTTTTTTTTTAGTCTCCCACGTGACCAGGCGCCAGGTATTTGTCAGACCTTAAAAGTGCTTATTAGTTTGCTACTGTGTATATTCTTAAAATTAATAATTTCTTGCTCATGAATGATTTACTTTTATTGTTCCCTATGTTCAGGCCCGTCATTTGGTAGATGGAAGAAGGGAAATCAATTCCCCCCCCCCCAACCACCGGATGTCAGAAATATAATGTAGTTATGCATTTAGGCTGTTATTTTCTTCTTTGTTTTCTATAAGATGTGTTGAGTACAGGGTTGTATGAGTTTCGGCCAGTGGTAGATTTAGCCATGTATAAAACCGGTTAAAATCGGTTAGGATAAAATCAGTTTTGGCCATTTGAAATGGGTTTAAGAAGTAATAAAGTTTAAAATGAAAATGAATAAGTACATAATTTAATGAAATATGAAACAGAAATCTGATAATAAGTCACTATTCATTATTTAGGTAACTTTACACCCAATGCAAATAATAAATTGCTGTATGTTCCAAAAAGGTTAGTCACATCACTGGAGAAATATGAGATTTTTTTTATTTAAATATGTGTCAAACAGATTTGTTTGATTTATATTATTTATTTTTTGGTAAATGGATTACATATTACAAGATTTGCATTAACGGCTATTGTAATATGTAGGTTACATATTACAATACCTGTTAGATTGCTTATATTGTAGGCTGTTTAGTATTACTAATAAAGTTGCATCTTTATTCTTAGTTGTGAACATTTTTTAATGTTAATATAAGATAATTTAAATATAAATCACCAAATCAGTTTTAAAAATTACTTCAATTATGATAAACAAACATCTTATTTCCTTTATTTATGCATTAAAATGTGCAACATTATACATAAAATTTTATGTACATACATATTAGTGTGCATTTGTACAATACAGTTTCGGCCAGCTCTTTAATGGTAACATCCAGTTTTGGCCGGTTTTAACCGGTTTCTACCTGCGGCATGGTCATTATCAGTTTTTTACCACCAAAACTACAACCCTGGTTGAGTGTGACCCCCCCCCCCCCGAAAACTTTTGAGATGACTACCCTGCCTATACTCAAAAAATACTATGGTATAACTCAAGTTTATGGTAATTTTTAAATGATAGTTTTTAGAAAAAAATGTACGCTAGCTTTTTACGTGATATATTTCATAAATTATAATTCTTATGTAATTCTATGCTTGATATTTATAAATCGAGTTCATGCAATAAAAGACAATCACTGCACCTTACAATTATTTGTATTCATCGCATTCTCACGGATTTGTGCTGAACTGCTTTTGCTGTCTTATGGATAGGATACAATGGTTGGAAGCGTTCGAATCATTGAAGAACCAATGTGCCTAAAGTTTTCTCAGATTTCTCAGGGAGAAAAAATGTAAAGAAAAGGCTAAAATAATAGTCACATTAATTTCAGCAAATAATTTTATTTTTCTAAAAAGGCAGTTGTTACAATAGCAATTTTAACAATAACAGAGTGAGATATTTTGAAGGATGAGTGTCTTATTGTGTATCCGAGTAATCACGAATTGCTTATTTTGTTATTTTTATTTTGTTTATTTGTTTATGTAACAGCATATAATGTGTATTTTATTTATATCCGTAATCTCACAAATTATTACACGAATAATATTGCAACTGAAATGTTTTTCTCGAAATTAGATTGATGTAATCTAGTAAAATTTTCTTTTGTATTTATTTTGTAACAAAGAAAACTAAAATAGATGAAAAAGAATAAACTTCCCACTTGGATACTGCTGTTATTTTCTATGTTTAAAGATATTTTTTAATATAGCAATTGAATTTTCTTTATGTTTCCATCAGGATCAGCTGATGTTAGCAATATGCTACTTATTACCCCTTTTCTTCTGGAGATTTTAAGTTAAATAAATGGAGTCATTTTCTTACGTATGCAAAAAACATAAGCAAAATTAAAAGTTTCTCGATTTTAAAACTTTTTTGTCAGTAAGGTATTTAATACCTTACATTTTTTATGGCAATTTTTTGCTCATTATTTCATGATATTTCTACATTTATTGTTTTGAAGCAATTTGATTCGAATAATCAGAATGTAAAATTCGATTTAAAAAATAAATAAATGTTAAAGGATCAAATGCTCTTATGTATTTTTGATTCTTTCTTTTGATATTGAATGTTATCATATTTCCAACTGAATGATTGCTAGTGATATTTTAAATAATTTCTTTTTAGTTTTTGCGTACTTAATTTTTAAACGTTTATTAACATGTTCACTGTCTCCATTCCATAGGAAGCTGAGGTGATTACTAAGCTGATCCCCTTCAAATTTACTAAATGAGTTCTCGGTACATCAGTAATATCGCTGTAAAATGAACAGATTTTAGAAAAAAATGAAAACAATTCTAATGAAATGGTAAAAAACTTACTATTTCTTTCAGTAGCGTAACTATGGGGTCAAACGCCCCTGGCGTACTAAAGAATTTGCACACCCCCCCCCCCCCAAGGGGGAGTCACCCTTCCACGTGGAAAGTCACCGGAGGTCACTGTAACCTGCAAAAAAAAAAAAATTATTTTTTTTTTGGAACATTTTTATTAATTGGTTCGACAAACAGGAGGCAGCAATGCAATTTTTTTTTCTTATTTTCTTTTTAGAATTGTTTTCAATGGTGCCCAATGTTCCTTCTCAGTAGATTATATATACCCCCTCTAGCTCTTTTTCTTGCGAGTTTTTTTTTTTTTTTAATTTTATAAAAGCATTTTTCAAACTCTATAATAAAAAAAAACTCTTAAAAAATTGTTTTTTAATTAGTCTAAATGCCCCCCCCCCCTGGCTGCTGTGCCCCTGGCAAGTGCCACTCCTGCAAACCCCAAGTTACGCTTCTGAATTCTTTGAATAACACAATCCTATTTATCAAAGAAACTATAATTATTGTCTACTTGGCACATGTCTAGAAAATTAAACAAACACCAAATATTTTTAAAATAAGTTTCCTTGAGATGCTCAAAATTGGAGCAAAATGTCTAAGTTTTTTTTTTTTTTTTCGACTGCCACATAATAACAAAAAGTCATTGCTGAAGTGGCCAAGTATTTCATGTAACATTATTTGGAAATAGATCAGTGACCGTAGCCGGCTGGTCCACCAAAAAAGTGGGGGTCAAAGAAGGTGTAGAGGGGGCGGGGTCATTAAAAGCCTTATTTTAATTGGGCGATTGAACGTCATTACTGATTAAATAACCTTCTCTAAAAACAATCGGGGCACGGCTTCCGAAATCGGGACAAATGGCAACAGTAAACTCTCTCCTTTCAATTTAAAGCTCCACTTTAATTTTCCTGAAATAATAACATGAGAAAAACATTAAACATGTACTTATTAAGTCGATTCTTTCTTTCGAAACAAATTTTTTGAATCGATTAATTTTTTCGTTTTTAAATCGATCGTTAATTTTGAACTCAGAAAAGTGGAGAGGCAAGAGGCAAAGTCCTTTTGAAAGTAAGAGGGCAGTTAACCTCCCCCTGCCCCCCCCCCCCCCCCCCCCGCCTTAAGAGCCGCCTATGTCCGTGACTCACGAGCAATGCTCGCAACATAGAACGAAAACAAAAATTTTATACCTACCTATGATGTTTATGGCGGTGAACATGTTGAAATGCTTTGCATTTCTTAAATTTTACAATTTTATGATTCATCATCATTAAATATGTTTGTTCTTCTGGTTTTTTATACAATTCAAGAATTATTCTGTTTTGCTTTCAAAGACTATGATAGTTGGAAATGACCATCTGTAAATCGTTTTGAAAAGTGTAACAAATTTTGTTAAAATTAAATTCAATTTTTTAACGATCTAAAATTATTCTTTCATATACACAATCTGTTGTAGTTGTTTGTTTTTATTATAATGTTAAACTTTTTAAAATTCTGCTTTGAGCTTACTTTTATTTGTTGAATTTTTATAAACATTTCATTTTTTTAAATTTATCTTTTAGCTGAATGCAGAAAATATGAATAAAAAATATTATGTACAAATGATTGTTTATTTCTCTTCTTTTCATTACAAGTTATAATGAATGCTTTCTTTTTGACAGTATAATAAAAGCCGAGGAATCTTACCATTCTTTTTTTGTTTTAAAGTCGTTAATTTTTCAGTGTTATACAAAATACACACTCCCAATATTTTACACTCCCCAAGATGTGATGTGGTATTTTTCTGAAATCTATTGAAGCTTCTAACTTTACATTGGCTTTCAGTTAAAACCTAATCATTTGAATCACACATTGGAAAGTACAATATGATGCTGCTAATTCGGAATCCTGAAAATCGGAACTTTTTTTCCCTCATATTTGAGGCAGTGACAAGCAAAGGGATGTAAGTGGCAAAATTAAAAATTTGGAGATAACCAGTGCAAATGGTAGGTGAACCTCTCCTCTGTCTTGGGGCAAGAGATGGTACTCGTAGCCCTGGTAGGTGCTGCTGTATAGCATGATTTAGAAAAAAAAATCAATGAAAACCTACCTAGGATGTTATTTTTAAACACGTTTTACTCAAAACTTAAAAATGTCCATATATATATATATATATATATATATATATATATATATATATATATATATATATATATATATATATATACACACTGGTGTCCAAAAGTTAAGCATAATTGTTATTTATGTGAGTAATGTGAGAAATATACATCGAAATAGGGGGAAACGATATATGTGAGTGCAACACGGTTACAAAATAAGGAAACTACTCAAAAAAACGGTAATATTTACTTTTATCATCCCAAAAAATAGTTTAAATGAAAATTAGGCATATGAGGAGTTTACTCTTTGCACAAAAAATTTTCTTTAAAAGATGATGCTGAAGTTCAATAGTGTGTATGGCCACCTCTGACTGCCAGGCACGCTGCACAACGATTACTCATACTTTCTATGAGGTGGTGGATGAGTTGTGGGCTTAAACAGTTCCAAGAATGCTAGAGAGCTCTTTTTAGCTCCGGAGCGGAGCTTGGCGGGGGCGAACGGGCTTCAAGTTGTCTCCCGAGCATATCCCATACATGCTCGATAGGGTTCAGATCAGGGGTGTTCGCAGGCCACGTAATTCGCTGGATATTTTCTGATTCGAGGAAGTCATCGACCACAGCTGTTCGGTGACATGGCGCGTTATCGTCCATGAATATGAACTCAGGACCAACAGCGCCTCGAAACAAGCGAACATAAGGCTAAAGAACCTCGTCTCTGTATCTTTGACCAGTGACTGAGCCTGTCTCAAAAATATGGAGGTCGGTGCGGCCATCCAACATAATACCCGCCCAGACCATTACTCCTGCTGACGCAAAGTGATGTCTTTCTCTTATGTTTTGCGGTTGGAAACGAGTCCCTTTTTCTCTCCAGATTGTTACCTAACGAGAATCACACTGTAGAGTAAAGCGGGACTTATCACTGAACATCACATTAGCCCACTGTCCCAGACTCCAATGCCGATATAGCAAGCTCCAGTTTAAACGAGCGCGTTTATGCGCTGATGTGAGAGGAATGCAAACTGCTGGTCTTCTGGCATACAGACCGACATGATTGAGTCTCCTGTAAACAGTTTGCCTCGAAATTGTTACTCCTGTAACGGTACTGAGCGCCGAACCCAGTTCTCTGGCACAGCTGTCCCTATGACGTCGTGCAGAAATTGCCAGAAAACGATCTTGGCTTGCGGTTGTGACTCTTGGTCGACCTGATACTGGTCGGCGGGTAACATCTCCCGTATTTGAAAACCTCTGCCACAGTCTCGAGATTACACACTGAGGCACATTAAGAATACGAGACACTTCAGTTTGTGATCGTCCACATTCTAGCTTTCCAACGATTCTTCCTCTCGCAAACATGTCCAATTGGCGTCTTTGTGCCATTATTAGTTCTGTTTCACCAGATCCAATGTTTCTTGGTACAGCAATTGCATGAAACGCGCCTGAACTCTCTAAAGCGTGCGAGCTGTTTTATCCACATTCCGAAACGCGCACCGGATTCACGCATGACACCATCTACTATACTATTTTGCATAAACGTATTGTTTCTTCTTCAAACAATGAATCTCCATAAGTAACTTTATATAATTTTACGAAAATTTACAGATTTTTCTCGCATTGTATGAATTATGCTTAACTTTTGGACACCAGTGTATATTCAACTTTTTTCTAGTTTTAAAAGTCTTAAAATTTATTGTGAAAACGTTTGGGAATTATTATTAGTTGAAAACACAATACTTTTTGTTCAGTCTTTTTTTTTTTTTTTTTTTTTTTACAGCTTTTGGCCGCCACGTATTATGCGTAAACAGTCGTTTTGCTGTAATTGTGCACTGTACTACTGTGCAGCAATCTTTTAACATCCACTTGCGGTTAAGGATACTTCTTTTTTCTTCTCATAAGTATACAAGACAAAGCCTGTTAAACATAAGTGCAAAACAATTTTTAGTAATCTAATTTGATTTATTTATTGCATCAATCGGCGCAGGATTGATAATAAAAAGCAATATCCGCGAACTATATGCCCCTGCAAATTGTTTGCGACTTCTTCTGTTTTAGTTCAAAGAAATATATACTTTCATTCAGATTGATCAAAAAATAAAAAAAGAAATCTAGAATACTAGGAAAAACGTGACAAATACCGCACAACATGATAATTCTCACTATTTTTGTGAGTCAGAATCCAAAATCCGGAAAATTCAGAAATTCGGAAGGGTCGCGATCGCGAGCATGCATTTGAGGTCCCATACTGTTCTAACAATGCCCTTCAGCAATGCAAATGCTTCACTGCTCTTGGGGGGGGGGGGTCAAGGTGTTATGTTTTATCTGTCTGTTCTATTTCAGTGCAAGATTTATTTTATTATTTAGTTATGTTTTCCTCTTTTGATCGGTCACCTGCTACCTCAAATCACTAATTCCGCTGACTGTATGAATTCCGTCCCACGCCCTTCGTTGAGGCATTTCACTTAGTTAAAAAATTAATTCGAAAGCAGTAATTTACCCATAAAGCATTTTTCAGTGTTAAACTTGGTTTTCGTTTTATATACAGGGTTTTCCGTTTTAACCTGCAACACCTCTATTTTCGCAACCATTAGTCCTAGATGCATACTTCCAATTGCAAAAATGTTCAAAACCAGATACAGGGTTGAGATATTGTAAAGTTTGAAGAAAAATAAAAATGAGTCAAAGAATACATATATAGCTGTTAACAAGGGTTTAAAATTATACGTGTGTATAGAGTGTAATTTTTCAAATTGATTGAGGTTTTGTAGTGTGTTTTTGCGTATCACGGCATAACATTTGCATTTGCTTTTGAATAGCAATGAAAATTATTAATACTTTTTTTTTTACTTCGACAACCTGCCATTCTTCCGAAAGGCCGATAAGTTCCAATCTCGTCTTCTGTATGGTCCCTTAAAACTTTGAAATCGAATATCTCCTTGAGTTTTGGTTGCACAAATGTCATATTTTTGAGCAATCACGATTTCTTATTGTTCTCATTTGACTGTTTTGATGTCGTATCTTTTTATTTTCCCACCGTCACCCTCCGCAATCTGTCACCGTCGACCGGCTCCTCACGATGCTGCTCCTATAGCGAAAGCCGTCTCCAGGTTGCATCCAAGTCCTACACACACGCGCATACATATACTAGTACACACGCACGCACACACACACACACATACACACAACTACCCACACATTCATGCCTGCACACAGACACAAACACATATGCCTACACACACATACACATACCCCCCCCCCCACACACACACACACATTTATATACACAACTACCCACACACTTATGCCAGCACAGAGACACAAACACACATGCCTACACACACACATGCACATATCTCCTACACACAAACACACATACCCCCCCCCACACACACACACGCCTACATACACACACTCGTGATTGCGAAAAACATAACTTGAATTCAAAATGTCAAAATTCAAATTAATTTTCATTTTGTGTTACTAATATCTTTCAATGGAGATTATTTCCTTAAGTATAAGTTAGGGGACCTAAAGCTCGTCTAAAAAGTTAAATTTTGTATTTTTTGACTAATTTTTAGTTTTGCTTCAAATTTTCAAAATCTTAACCCTGCATCTGATTTTGAACAATTTTGCAATTGGAAGTATGCATCTAGGACTAACGGTTTCCAAATAGAGGTTTTGCAGGTTAAAACGGAACACCCTGCAAGTTTTTTCTCTCTTTCTTGGTATTGAAATTTGAAGAAAGACGAGTTAATAGGGCTGCAGTTTCAAGTCTTTTTGCCCTACTGCAGAAATGTCGAAAACCCTCCCTGCTCAAAGGTTTAATCAGTGATAGAGCCAAGCCCGGCTCCTGGGGGGTAGGCGGTCGCCTAAGGCGGCAGATGTTAGGGGCGAAAAGTTTCGAAATTGAAACATTTTTTTAAAGAATGAATATCTGTTTCAGCGCCATAAGATTCATTGCTTCAATGCTAAAAAAAATTTAAAAAAAAAAAATAGATTGTGTACCAGTGCTTGGATATACAAAGCATAGTTTGGAATTTAACTAGAAATTCAATTTAATTTTAGAGGTGGCAAATTGCGTGATTTAAAAGTCTTTTGAAAATATTAATATCTGTTTCAGTGAAATGCACTACCGTAAACGTGGGCTACTTTGTCCCACATTTTGAAACTTTTCTCATCTTTCCTCAATAATTTTGTAACTATTCATATTTCCAAGCTGTAGAAACTTTTTTTTACACATCTAGAACTCTCTTAATTTATTTTTAAATAATGATCATATTATTTCCAAGTATTATCACCTTTTATAATTGTTTTTTGTTTGGGCCAATGTTACCCTTGCCATTGGGTTACTTTGGCCCAAAGTGATTTTCACTATTTAAAATCATGGTAGAACTAACTAAAGTCAAAGAAAGAGGCGTGTTCGTACAAAAATCTATTTATCTAGAAGAAAAATACATTTTAAAAGAAGTTTGAGTCACACATATTTATTTTAAGGATTTTTTTTTTTTTTTTTTTTTTTTTTGAGCAATCACGATTGCTTATTGTTCTCATTTGACTGTTTTGATGTCGTATCTTTTTATTTTCCCACCGCCACCCTCCGCACCCTGTCACCGTCGACCGGCTCCTCACGATGCTGCTCCTATAGCGAAAGCCGTCTCCAGGTTGCATCCATGTCCTACACACACGCGCATACATACGCAGCTACACACACACACGCACGCACACACACATACACACAACTACCCACACATTCATGCCTACACACTGACACAAACACATATGCCTACACACACATACACATACCCCCCCCCCCCCCCACACACACATACACACATTCATATACACAACTACCCACACACTTATGCCAGCACACAGACAAACACACATGCCTACACACACATACACATACCCCTACACACAAACTCACATACCCCCACACACAAACACACACGCCTACATACACACACTTGTGATTGCGAAAAACATAATTTGAATTCAAGATGTCAAAATTCAAATTAATTTTTTTTTATTTTTATTTTTTTTTTTATGTGTGCATACCTAGTTACTGTCACTTACATTGCTGACAGAGAACAATGATCTTTTCATTAGTTTTGGAGGTTGAATAATCTTTCAAGAGAACACATTCGTAAGACAAAGGATCCTTATTGTCGGCCACTTTCGAAACTTGTGGGTGCGTTCCATATTCTCAGCATGAGCTCCTTCTCTCACATCAACAGCTATCCCTGGAAACTTGAGCCCATTCGATTCTACAACAAAATTCAGCCATTTTTCCACAAAATTTGTAAGAAGTAGATGTAACTGGGTAAACTTTTTCCAGGGGCGTAGCTAAGGGGGGGGTTTTGGGGACAAAACCCCCCCCGAAAAGTTAGTCTCAAAAAAAAAGAGAAAAAGAAGAGAGAAGAGAAAGAAAAAAAAAGAAGAAAAGGGAAAAATTCCAAGCGATTATTAATACATATATATATATTATATATGTATATACATATATATATATTATATATGTATATATATATATGTATATATGTATATATATATATATATGTATGTATATATATATATATATATATATATGTATATATATATATATATATATATATATATATATATATATATATATATATATATATATATATATATATATATATATTATATATTATATATATATATATATATATATAATATATATATATATATATATAAGAAGTAACCCCCCCCGAAAGTCGGGTCTAGCTACGCCACTGACTTTTTCTAAACTTGCTACAATTTTCAGTTTGTCTTCATCTTCCACATTTTAAAGATTAGATGTAGGTATGTATGCATGATTTTTTTAATTTTTCATCAGTCGGTAAAATTCGAATCTTATTCGATAAAATGAGAGATTAAGTAACCCAAAATTTAGTTTCGGTGCTCCCCTGTATATTACGTTTCCTAGACTAGACGAAATAGAGCCCTAAAATCGCTATATGGTAGTATTTTTTTCTCAACCGTTTGTAAGCATCGGCATTCCGACTAAACGCTCTCACAAACCAAAACTTATTTTTATTGCTGTTAAACAGCCGCTCTATTCCGGAAGTATGGAAGCTCAAACATCGTTCGTGAATGGTCAATTGGCAAACAAAATAAAGCGTATTTGCTGCTTCGACGCTTATGCATTGCAAATGAATGCAGCACCCGAGAGGGCGCTGGTATGTGCGAGCTCTTCAATAGAATTCTCGTTTTATCGAAGCTGAGAGAGAGAGAGAACGAAATCATGTTGCTTGGTGAGTAAAGGTTCTTTTAAAAGTTTCGGAGGGAAAGTCCCTCTTTTTTCAATTAGTCAATATTTCTACAAAGTGTAACGTGTACCTAATATAATCCTTTTCCCATTACGATGAATATTCAATCTTTGATTAATGTCAGATGCTAAAACTGTTTTTCCAATCAATTTTTAAAACTTGACTGTGTTAACATTTTTTCGAACTTAACATATTGTAGAAAATATTAGAAATTTTATTTTGATAGTATGTTTCTTTAAATTAAAGCTTAATGTTAGTCTCAATCATATTTGGAATGACAAATTTTTATTAAATGATATGAGACTTTTTTTTTTTTTAAATTACATATATATACGCATCTTATCTGCTAGGTTTTTTTTTTTTTTTTTTGAAAACGAGCGCTAATTTGTACATGAAAAATGCAATGAATCTGGCGTTTCTAGAACTTCTTATGCAGTCAATCTTTTACTGTTATTGTCTTTAATTAACGATCGACAGTGAAGTTATACTAGAAGTGTCGGTACTTATTTCTCCAGTGTTCATTTAAAAAGATTGGAATAAAATCTAATTAAATGTCCTTTCATTTTATTTATTTAATCCCCCCCCCCCCCCAAGAGTTGCTTATGAAACATTTGCCTTGTATAAGGGGAGGTGAGGCACGTTGGTCCGCTCATTAAAAAATTTAATGATTTGTTCTATTTTCTACAATAAGTTTCACTAAACACTTCTCAACACCACAGATTGTTTTGGAAGTGTTGAATTGATAAACATTTTTTATATTAATTTTTCAACGGAACCTCGTAAACGTGCCCCACGGGTGGGGTACGTCGGTCCGCCTGGTGGGGCACACTGGACCGCATAACTCAAACAACATTTGTTATAATTTTAGTGATAAATACTATTAAACTTTGTAACTACCTTATTCTCTGTTGTGTGTAGAGTGAAAAAAATTAAGTTTAAAGATAATATAACATATTAAATTGATTTTTTGATAAATCATCTTTATTTAAAAACAGCAATAAGTATTCACCAAGCACGCAATTATTTTTTTAAAAATCAAAAGAAAAATCGCAGAATACTGTTATAATTATTGAGATTTAAGAGCAAAAAAAAAGTTTTTAAAATATGTGGGGGTAGATTGGTTGGGTTCAACGTGCCCCACAAAGAGTAGACTAACCTACCCCACTTTCTTGGTCTGAAAAAGTGATGCCATAATTTTTTTCTTTTTGATAAAAAATGAAAAAATTGCCAATTATATCGCATTAAAGGAACTTACTTTAAGAAAGGAGTTCAATTCTTTTCCCGCAATCTTGATGAAAACCATTAAAAAGTTACAGTTTTCTGAAAATTACTCAGGACTACTTAAAAAACACTTTTTGGAATAAAATTTGTTCAACGTAACTGTACCATGTGATTTCATTGTAGGATTTGTAGGACCACAGGTGCTATTTGTTGGTCATAAAATAAAATTAAAAAAAAAAAATTTTAATAGTATTAAAATAATTGAGACCGGTTCAGCGCTGCCCCACCCCTTCCTAATGATCAGTTACCTCTGCTTTGAATGGTTCCGCTTGCATTCCACGCAGCCAAAATGTGTATTTATCGAATAATCATTGATAATTATATTATTAGGACTAATAAATGCTATTTTTGAAGAAAAAAAATTGTGACTATTTTAGAAACTTTTTCCATTATAGACTTCTAATGCAACTATTTTAGCAGTGAGTGGCAGCACTGCTGTTGAGTTACATGAACTAAAATGAGCGTATTTTATCATAATGAATTTATTTTCAAACGCGGCCACGTACTAAAAATATCGAGATGGGGTATGACATTTCGCAATGTTTTTTTTTCCACAAAAATTTGATTTTCCTCTACTTTACATTTTTATGTGCTATATGTACAGGATGGGGCTATTGCCCAACCCCCTACCCCCGGATTTTCGAAACATAATGTAATTATGTACTTTGTCTTTTTTCCCTGTAAAATGTCCTGAATTTCTAAGCCCCCCCCCCCCCTCGCCTCCAAAATGATGATCCTGTCATAGTGCTAAGTTTTGTAACTATATGACCAGCAACACGAACTTTTCGTCAAAATGCATGTGAAATGTTTTCAGTTCATTCAAATACTCAACGCTACTGATTCTTTTAATAAATTTGTCTGTAAAGAATCAAAAATGTGATAGACTTCGCATTTCACTTACATAGTATGAGACGTTTTTAATTTTTCCTCGTGCGTTGAAACAGTATCAAAACTAATTTTTTGAGGGATAACTTATCAGTAGATTTATAATTATATTCACTAAAGCAACGGTTCTCAACCTGTGGGTCCCGCACTCCTGAGGGAGAGGGGTAGAAGAATTTCCAGGGGGGCTGAGGGTATATGAGAGAAAATAAAAAGATTAGAAACAATGATATACTTTATTTTGTGATCACATGAAATTATTAAAACAACAGTAATTAAGGTTGCAAAAGTGACCAATGGGGCACGCCAACCTGCCCTTGATTTTAAATTGCCTAAAATAATTTGGGATCAATATAGTATTTATTTCTTTGCTTCTTGGATTTCATACGTTCTTTCGATAACATGTTCAAAACGAAGTTTTGTGCAAAGAGTGGCGAATTTTGTGTGCGAAAATATCTGTATTTTTACTTATTAACTAGCTTTTGCTATCCTAATTAGCTCCAGTTTCCTATTCTACTTGTACAGTCGAACTGGCTTATAACGAGCCCTGTTTTAACGATAACTCGGATTTGGCGAGGAAAAAAAAGATTTGGTTGGTACTATGTTAAGTCTATGTGAACATAACTCGCTTTTAACAAGCAAACCCCGCTTAAAGCGAGCAATATTTTTGTGATCCTTGAAATTCCCGTTGATTTCCTCCTCAGAAGGGATAATTTCACTTTTGGAAAAATTCCACTAACATTTTAAATTCAACCTAAAGTTACAGATAAGATATAATTCTTGAAAACAAGTGATGACACGGCCCTTTTTTTTTTTTTTTTGAAATTCGTAGAGTAGAGGAGCATTTAAAAACTATATATTTGTTGAAGGGAATGTTATCATTAACGAGATATACTTCCGAGGATATTGTAGCTCAAAGTGAAGCTAATGCAAATGAGAAAAACAAAAATAAATAAAGCGACCACGATAATGTGAAGAATTAGAAGTTGAATAGCTCTCGACATACATGACTTTTAACGTGCAGAAAAACTCCAAACTATTTGAAGCCACAGATGCAAATGAAGATGTTTTTCGGTTCACACGTTCCTTGAAAACAATAACAAGAAAGAGACAATAGGACAGTTCAAAGTAAATGGCAAACTTCTTTGGTACTGTATAAAAGCATAGAAATAACAAAGAAAGCATGTATAAATTTCATGATTTTTTTCACGAACCGATTTTTTACGATAACTCGGTTATAACGAGCAAATATCGCGGCCCCTTCGCGCTCTTTATAAGCAGGTTAGACTGCAATAAGAACGTACTGGGGGAGGGATGTGACCGCGTGTCAGTGCTCAAAGGGGGGCGCAGAGCCTGAAAGGTTGAGAGCCCCTGTGCTAAAGAATCATTTAAATTCGCATGCAAACACGCACTAAAAATACCTTAAATACGCACTACAATATTTTCCTTTTTTCAGTTCTCACATCTGAATTTAAAAAGATTGACCTTTCAATTTTTCATTTTGTTTTTATGTCGATAAATACTTATTAGCATGTATTCGTTCGTATTAACCATGCTACAAGCTAACTTTGTGTCAAATTTCGTGAAAACGGTCTAGGCGCTACGCGCGTCACAGAGATCCAGGCAGAGAGACTTCCAGCTTTATTGTTAGTAAAAATGAAAATATTTCAATTAATTCGTTTTTTATGATACAGAAGAGCTTGGTTTGACGTGATATGAAGTAGATTTAAATAAATAAATAAATAAATAAATACGGTGGTGCTAAAAGGTGGCAACAAAACAAGGCGTTAATTTTATTTACGAAAATGAATACGATTCATCTGTAATTTTCTATTTTATTCTGGAGCTCAATCATTTAGAACCTCTTAATTTGGTTCCGGTCAGCATCGGATTCGGGTTTTCTATGAACAATTCTCATCGCTCTCCTAAAGGGCCGTTGAAAGTTATTCTAATGCAGAAAACTCCAAGCTCCCGAATGAGATAAAATTTTAAAATATGCATGCAATATTTCACCCTATGTTATAAAATTTTGGGGGAAATGAGTTTAAAATTGGAAAAAAAATGAATTTAAAAAAAAACTCTTTGAGGTACACACCAAATGCTACAAACTACTTTGGTGCCAAGTTTCACGAAAATCGGCCGAACGGTCTTGGCCCTATACGTGTCACAGACAGCCATTCACCCATCCCAATCTTACCGCTTTATTGTTAGCAAAAATTAAAGGGAGCTGAATCAGATGGTACGGATATTTAATTTTGCACAACTCCCGCATTTTCAAGACAAATACGGTTGAAAGTTTACATAAACGATACGTTAATGTACCGTGCCGTTCCCTATGGTGTTTTTGCCACTCTTTCAAGCAGGGCCGTCCCGAGGGGGGGGGGAGCCCCGGCGCCACGAAATGTCCCCGGGCGCCACGAAAAATTGCCCCGGGCGCCACGAAATGAGGGGGCGCCGCAAGGCGCCCCTCTTTTCAGCGGAACAGAAGGACCTCGTTTTGACAGGCACTATACGATGAGAGGCGCCCCTCATCGTATAAAATGCCCTGATTGTACAAAATTAGTTGCGCCTTGCGGCGCCCCTTCATTTCGTGTATCATAGGTACACAGTCATAGACACACAAAATGGAAAATCATTGCAATGCTTCTCTATTTTTTTCTACGACACGAAAATATTCCTCACTCCAAGTCTCCAAAACATTAGCTTCTTTTGTATCATTGAAGCACGTACAGAGTGAGACTGTAACTGTTTTCTGAGAGTATAACTGTTTAAAATCAAACAAAAGGCACTTTTCCTTTGTTTAGCTCTCACCAAATTTGCTTGAATTCTGTCCCTGCATGCAGTGACGGAAACAGGAAAAAGTTTTAAGGGGGCACATCGGAAAAAAAAAAAACAGAAATATTTTTTTTTTTTTTTTTTTTGTGATTAGATGGGGAAAAAAGGTCAAAAAGTGTCCGGTCAAATTTTTGAAACTTCTAGTTTTAAAAACGCAATTTTAGCCTTAAAAACGCGATTATGGGCCATTTTTATTGAACTTAGGGTAATGGAGGAAGCTCAGACACTGTTTCCGATCGATTTTTTTTTTTTTTTTTTGAATAGATTGAAATTAATTCCTTCTCCCCCTGTAAGTTTTCGAAATTAAAGTTTCAAAAACACAACTTTCGACAAACTTTGAAGATTTTATGGAAAGGAGGATCTGAAGTATTTCCCATGAAACTTGTTCAAAATTATGGTTCAAAAAATTTAAGCAATGGTTTACATTCAAGCTATTCCACTTGAATTTTTTTGTAAGTGTCGTTTGAAAACTCCATTGCTTGTGATATTAAAGAAAGGCGGCATGGGGACCCTTGCACGAATATTTTCTTAAACTTAAGTCTTAAAACGCAATTCGTTAGGCCATATTTTCTAACATTAGGGCCAGTGATTTTTCGAAATTAGAACTCTAAAAACATAATTCTGAGCGATTTTCGAAGTTTTTGAGTATTTGAGAGCTTCTTTCTAAAACTTGGAAATATTTGATACAAAAGAATAACATCTCTGTTTATAACATATATGAAAGCTGGTATTAAGTTCGCACAAGTAAAACCAAAAATACTCTTGAAAAGAATCATTGGATGAGTCCAGATCGAAATTTAATTTTGATGTAATTTACTTCGATAATTACAGTTTCTATTTATTATCAGCAAATTATTTATTCTTGTTCTTAGTTTTATCAATATGAATAACCAATTCAATTTTAATTGTTTGTTTTTTACTCGCTAAAGATTTGGATTTTTAACATTTCCATTTTTCGAAAAGTTTTTGAGGCATTAATGTTTTACAAATATTAGAAACAGATTCATTGCTTGTGTTTTAATTTGAAAAATGCATAGCCCTCTGATTGGTCTGTTCATTGGTATGTAAAAAATTCAAGCATGTATTGTGCACAGATGCTATAACTAACTCGATTTTTCTGTGTGTATGGGGGGGGCGCCAGGAAACTTTCGCCCCTTCGCCATCAGCTCTTTGGACGGCCCTGCTTTCAAGTAGGAAAATTAAATATTACATTCAGGTGAAAGGCAGGTAAGAAGTTTGTAGTTACCGTGTTCAGTGAAAATGCTCCAAAACTACATTTCATTCAATATTTATTTAGAGAAGTAACATAACAGGATTGAGTTTATAATTACTTTTTTTTTCTATTACAGGTTTACTTTTCCGAAAATCTTCCTTTAACCTTCTGCTGGTGTTATGTAAGTACCAAAACATAATGCATTCAGGGACGGATACAAGGGGAGTTTCATGGGGGGTCATGACCCCTCCCAAACCATGGACAGTATTTTTGTCAAATGTAAGAAATTCTGTCGCAACTTGAGCGAAAGAAATGAAACTCGTTTTTCAAAAACCGACGGAACCGTCAAGCTTTAGAAAAAGATTTAAATAGTTTTTTTTTTTTTTTTTTTTCAATTGAAATTGATCGATAAATTTGAAAATCAATTTCAACTCAAATTTAATTTTCAGTCATTAAACGGACATACTTTGTAACTCACATTTTGTTGAATGTGAAACAGACTTCACAACAGAATTGAGGAAAGAAAATAAAATTATCACTGGTTGAAGATAATTATTTGCAAACTTCCGTTAAAAGTTAAATTCGGCTAACAACACTTCTTTTAAACATAATTTTTGGCTAAAAATTATGAATTAATCGAAATATTATGTAAATGTGTTAATTATTATAATGCATAGAAATATTGTCTGATTTAAATAAATCACTGCACTTCTGATCTATTCAAAATTTCTTTTAGGATTACTTCATAATTTTGATTTTGTGTATCATTTTCGGTCGCAAAACGTTTACGAAGTAGTACTGGTGTTTAAAGATTATTATTTTTTTCCTTTTTAGCTACTTTTAATTTTGCTGTTAATTTTATTTTGTTAATGTTTAATAATGTACCAAATCTAACTCTTCCGTACTTTCTTTTATAGCATTTCTAAATAAACTCTCACTGTGTCTTACAACTTGTAATATCATAACCTGCAACCGACGGGTGGAAAACCTCTTGTCACACACTAGAGAAGATGGAACCGAGACGCTGAGCAGGTAGAGGAATTTAGCATGACGTCATATTGTTGGCAGTTGGCACATTTTTATGAAAGCTTAACCTGAAGCTTAAAATTCCTAGATTGAAATAGTTTAATAAGTTCTCATAACAAATGTAACGACACGCTCTCTTAAATGCTTTGAGATCGAAGCTGATTTCGAGACTGCAACAAAATAAGTTTTGCCACCGTTGTTGCCTTACAAATATGAACTTTGGATCAATAACAACCAATGTCAGATTTTGAACAAGTCCACGAAACTTTTTTTTTTTACGTTGTGAGTAACTTCCTAATGTTGAGTTATATTAATCACATTAATCTACGTCCGATAATCTTTGTTTCTTTCAACAATCAGGATTCTTATTTGGAGCTAAAACGGTGTCCCCCCATTTTTGCCGACACGAAATATCCTTCCCCCTTGTTTTTCAGTTTTAATCATACCTTTTGATATATTTAGGGGAGGGGGGATTTTAATGTTGGCGAAACTGGGGATATACCGCCATAACAACCAATATCTCTTGTAACTGCAGTATAGTTAAAATAATTAAAAATTATTTGCGTATTCCCAACGTAGCATGTGATAATTGGAGACTCTTGAAGTGTTCAAATTTTCGCTGATCTCGAATGTGTAACAATCTTGGGGCTAAATGCTGCTTTCTTCCTATATCTGCTATAATGAAGTAGTGTTTTGCTTCTTGATTGTGTACTTTTTACTTCCTTTTACAATAAAAAAATTATTAAATAAAAAAAAAACCCGACTGCGTAAAACCAAAAAAACTAAAAAGAAAAATGTATAAATCCAATAGTTTAGAATGTTATTAAGTACTACTGAAAAACTACACCGTTGAAATAGTTTTATAACCGTATACACAAATAAAACAAACATAAGTTCAAAAGCAGAATAGAAGGATCAACAGTCGGGGCCCATTCCTTTATGATTCAAGGAACCCCGTAAAATTTGAATGGGCCCCGACTGTTGATACTTCTATTCCCCTTTTGAATTTATGATTTGTCTTATCTGTGTACGGTTATAAAACTATTTCAACGGTGTAGTTATTCAGTAGTACTTAATAACATTCTAAACTACTGGATTTATACATTTTTCTTTTTAGTTTTTTTTTGGTTTTACGCAGTTGGGTTTTTTGTTTTTATTTAATAATTTTTTATTTTACACTTTTTACTTAACTTTCATTGACTGAGTTATTATGATTATAAGACGGTACATTTTGCAACCTTGTCATTTCATTGGGAGAGTTTGTTTGTATCGTGAGGTTTTTAGTAATTTGCGGTGGTCTAAACTACTGATAATTAGTCCCTCTAGGAACCTAACTCGACTTAAAGCTACATGGGCTTGACCTTCGGCAAAAATGCGCGAACTTAAGTCAACTACAGCACAGCTATATAAACAGCCTGTATAACTCATGATGACGCGAAATCGGAAATGTCGTCAGTCAAGTCTTTCTCGCAAAACTAAAAAAGTCTCTCAAGAAAGTACAGGTCGCGAAACTCAGTCCCTTAAATCAAGGCAAAAACAAATGCAACATGTTAGAAATGAAAATCGAATTAGTAGACTCTTTCTTTTGGTGCTTATTGCACGGGTTTATTTTGATGAGGACTACAATCTGAGTGTCTTGCCTTCGTTACGCATAATATATTTTTTATTACAGTACAGAATACATATAAAGAACACATGGAAGAATTTACATCAGAAAGAGGGGAAAGTACATTTAGAGCGAGGGTGTCTTGACCAACCGCCTCAAGTGGGAGAAGCAATCGCTTAGACCACTCGGCCAATGAGACCCCAATTAGTAGACTTAGTAAACAAAAAATTTCAGGCGTGCGAAACTATTAGTGTCGCACGCTACCTGCGTGCGACACAGTGTGCAATACCCAACGTGCGCCGATCCCAAACTGACAAAAAATATGGCAACTGGTTGTTGATATGGTGAATTTTGATTACTGTCAAGTGTTTAGTGACACTCCCAAGGTTAAGACAAATCGATTGACGTAAGAATTACCAAAATTGGCCGAGGCGTTTAGCCTGCAGAACGCCACATAAGAACAAACATACATACATAGACTTATAAACACATTACCCATCTTTGCGTGGCGTACGCAGAGTCGGGTAAAAATTCAGGCAGCGAAAACTACCTGCATTTGTCGCACGCAGGTTACGTGCGGCACAGTATGTGACACCCAGCGTGCGCCGATCCCAAACTGACAAAATGGCAAATGGTTTTTGAAATGGTACTTTTGATTACTGTCATGTGTTTAGTGACACTCCCAAGGTTGAGACAAATCGATTGACGTAAGAATTACCAAAATTGGCTAAGGCCTGTAGAACGCCACATAGAAACGGACATACATACATAGACTGATAAACACATTACCCTCCTTTGCGTCGCGCACGCGCTAAAAAAGGAAGTATTGTATTCGCGAAAACTTTTTCACTCAAAAATCGACCTTAACTTCCATTTTGCTCACCCCCGAATGAATGTTGGTTTTTTTTTTTTTTTTTTTTTTTTGAGGTTTTTTTTTTTTTTTTTCCCCCGACCCGACCACACGGTCATACATACCTAAGAACGTATAGACGCCCGAAATAATCATTTTGACGATTCCCGAGTTAATAACAGCGACTTTTCTCGTGACGTCTGTATGTACGTATGTATGTCGCATAACTGAAGAACGGTATGTCCTAAAAAGTTGAAATTTGGTACGTAGACTCCTAGTGGGAGTCTAGTTGTGCAGCTCTCCTTTAGGTTGCATTCGGATGTTTCTAAAGGGGTCTTTTGCACTTTTTTGAGGGGAAAATCATTGTTAATTTCGATGAAAACTCAAGTGGTGATATAATTTGGCGGACACTTGAATTTATATTGCCAGTCTGTTGGTCGCCAAGTTTTGTCGCCAACTTAGCGACAAATTTGGCGGGTTTTTTTTTTAGATCTGGTTTCAATTTGTCTACTGTTGCTGATATTTAGAGAGTTTACTATTGAATCACATTAAAATTGCAATAATGGGGAAATAATAGGAAAATAATGGGCCGATGTTTCCTGCAAGTTAGCATCGGCAGCCGATGCCGATGGCTAAATTGTTGAACCATCGGCGCCGATGTGATGCACACATCAGCTCGTTGACTATGGATTTACGTAGAGTTAATAAGAAATCACACTAAAGAAGCAAAACACGATATCAGACATAGGAAAAAAGCGGCGTTTAGCCCTTAAGATGGCGGACGTGTCATTGCCTTTAGACTACGATTCAGGGCTTTAGTTGCTCCAAAGTACAAAAATTTCTTGACTTTCACTCCAACTGCAACAATTTTTTTGTTCCCATTCATTGTCACACTGCAATCAACCAATCATGGTTGTTTGGAATCCAACTGCGTGAACATACTTTTGACAACCTATGAGGTAGCGGTTGGGCATTATTGATGCCGTAGTTAATAAACGCTACGAAAAATAAGGTGCCATTTTCTCGAGAGTTTGGACTTCATTCTTTATTTTCCTTTCTTTTTTGAAAACTTTAAAAATCTATTAAAATAATGAATTTTAAAAACTGAAACTTAAATTTTAAACTTTAAAATTTTGTTCGTGTCTACAAAATTTTGTTTTCAAAATTATTTCTAGATTTTAATTTTTGAAATTTGACACTAAAAAATTTTATTTTAAAATTATTTTTACTTTGACTGCAAAAAAAAAATAATAAGAATGTTTCTTCAAATTATACTACTTACGAAAAAACAGGGGTTCCACGAAAAAAGTGGTTATTTAAAAGAGATCCACTCAGAAAAAAAATTAAGAAACGCTGATTTAAACAGAAACAATGACTATTTTCGAAAATTCTTATCTGTTTTTGCCCTTGACAACGGGTTATAAGTAGTCTTGCCACATTTCTGAAGTTTTAAACGGGGACACCGGAATGCCCCTCCCCCCTCGTCGCAAATATTCAAAAGAGTACACACCCCTGGCTGGTTTTCAGAGTGTTTTATAGTTCAATCCCAAGGTTATGAATAAATGCTTACAAATTATGAACTTAAACCAGGGGCAATAATAAATGACCTTAGCAGAAAATTTAAACATTTTGTTTTCAACAGGTAAATATTTTTAAGTTACTTAAGTAAGAAAAAAAAACTTTGAATGAGGAACACACACACACAAATTTGAGCAATATGTACATGTACTTTTCATTGACTAGGACTTCTTTTAGAAAGTCTTTTTTGGTTTTAATCTTGTAAAAATCCTCACAAAGCTGATCCAATATTTATTTTACTAGTCAATGTTACAAATGACAAAGTAGTTATCCTAAATAATCCTTCACAGTTAATTATTTGAAAATTTTTTTTGGTCATCTGTAATCAAATTTATCTTTTATCGGGACGTGAAGTAATCCGGCCAGGACACCGGGATTTTGTCTGAAAACCGGTACTGTCTTGGTCAAACCGGAACGTCTGCCAAGCCTAGTTGTAAGTGGAATGATTTTCAAATCCAGAAACCTTCTATAATATATACGCAATCAGACATATGCATCTTTCGTATGCCAAATGGCTAGCTCCTGTTGTAAAACCAGCAAAATTCCAATATTTTTCCATAAATATATTATATGCATGAAAATGAAAGAGTTTTTCATTCTTTTTAAAATTTAATGTGTGAGATTTTCATTGGTATAACACTTGTATTCTCCAAACGTTAAATATTATCTCAAAACTGAAAATGCAAAAATGAAAATGTTTAAAATTTTTAAATACTCGTATAATTTATTTTTCAGGCATATTAAGGATTTTTTGAAGTGTGTTGGTGAATGTTACCATGCACTTTTTCCAAACTTTATTCCTAAATTCGAGGACAGTCTCAACATGTCAGAAAAAATATTCAGCAGTGATCCTATATTTTGTAAGTACGTGGCAAAAATATAAGTTTTCTATGTTGTGGTTTTTAAATTAGAAATTTTCTTTAAGTCGACTAGAGGGCTGCCATCCCCTAATCGCTGAGGTCATGCACTTTTGCCAATTGCATAGAACATTGAAAGGAAAAATTTGCGGCAGAAGTGTTATTTTAACTTTCTCTGTGCCAAAACGAACATTTTGAATTTTTTTTAACTATATTCAATGGTAGCAATATTAAACAGAGGCGCCCCGTTGGGAAATCACGAGAGGGCACTGTGAACCCCCTAAAAATATCTTGATTCGGCAAAATTTGGAGTTTCATTAGGTAAAATTATCATTATTGGGCAAAATTTGGAGTTCCATTCGGCAAAAATTATCATTCAGCAAAATGTGGAATTCCATTCAGCAAGTTGAGAATTTCCGCCCTGATAAAAACTTAAGTTCGGGGCGCCTCTAACAGTAAACAAAGTAAATCATGCACAATTTAGCAAATTGATTTACGTTGTTCACTATTGTTACTCTGTTGCAGAAATTGATTCATTTAATACTCAATTGGTTTTTAACGATGGAGGGAAAAAAGTTATATTCTCTGATTGTTTGTACGTTGTTTTTCACGTAATTGCAGCAAATGTGTCAATTGTTGCTCAAAGGTAAAATCTAGCAGCTCAATCAAAAAGGAAAACCAAGCTCAGTTAACTTTAGAAAAAACTTCAAGAAGAAAAACTTTTAATATATTGCAAACAAATATCCGACACCTAATTAAGATACGCTGTAGGACTCTTAGTTTGGCATTCCAAAATCCGTAAAGATCGGAAAATTTGCGATTTTCAGCGACAATTTTCACTTTGTTTTAAAGTTAAAAATAAATCCAGAGGGTGAAAATTCAGAAAGTTCAAAGAAAAATCGGGAACGTTTTACCTCTTTTATGCAGAAATAAGGCGATTGAAATAAAATAAACATGTTTCAGAAAATTATCGGATAATTTTTGTACTCGTAAGTAAAAAGGTTTCGTTTTTGCGATCGCCATGTTTTCTCTGACTATGGGTCAGATACGCAAATAAGTTAATGTTAGGAAGCAAGCTATAACAGTGCTGTGATAAAGTTATGGCAAAGGAATGAAAAAAAAAGTCTTTGAGGTCAGTTAAATCATCAAAAAATAAACAGATACAAAATCTTGCATTCCTTGTGACAATACCCGTTCTTAAAGTTGCGTTTTTTAAAAATACAACAAGGGACTAGAACACTTCAGGACTCGTCTGTATTTTAACTATATAGTCCAACCCCATCAATCCGAACTTAAGGGGGGGGGGAACCAGTTAAGACGGGTCAAAAAATCCTTTTTTTTAAATATAAAATTTTAGAACTATTCAAGAATACGTTGTCAAAATTTAATTTAAAAGTCCGTTTAGTTCCAATGCTATGAGCACTTAAAAAACTGAAGATTGGAAAATGTTCACAGAAGTTTTTTTTTTTTTTTTTTTTTTTTCAATCACGTTTTTCTCGAAACGACTTTTTTTCAATTGGTGTGCATTCTAGCGCAAAATGTTATGGGCCAATGGTTCTGAAATTTTGTGTGAATATTCTTTATACAATTACACTCTATATTAACCTAATTCTTTGATATTATTATTAAAAATATTTTTAATGCGAAAAATGGTAGAAAAACGTGAATTTTGTGATCAAACACCTCAGTAGCATGAAATATTTTATTTTTTTAGCCAGAATTCTGAGCAAATATGTTGTTAACCATAGAAAAAATTGTAATGGTTACAGATAAAAATTGTGACTTCAGGAATGCACAATAGCAACAAGCTCTGATGGCAACCATCCATGGACATCAGCTTCTAACTCTTCTATTTCTGGCAGAAATGACTTGAAAAAATTACAAAGTGTATCTCAAAATATGAACAACATATCCTTTAAGTTTGAACAAATTCTGATTATTCCTTCAGTGTTGAAAAAATTCACGAAAAACACTAAAACTTCTGCCTCCTAAACTGGTTTCCCCCCCCTTAAGAGGATCCAAATAGCCCGAATAAATGAAAGTACGGATTTAACAAAACAGCCTATAAATTGAGCCAATGTACATAAACAAAACACTGTGCACTTTTAAAATTCAAGAGAACGAAATATAAAATTGCATAAGAGAAAATTGCAAAAATACAAAATACGGCCTTCAGAAATATTACCTTGTTGCGCCTAACTCGGTTTTTTATTTATACAGTATGTACATCTGAAAGCTGCCTGGATTATGCGAAGTCCGGTTAAGTAGGGTCCGGATTAAGTAGGATTTACTGTATTTAGAAAGTATACTTATTTTATCTTTAAACTTTTTGACCAGACTCCGATCAAAGTCCAGATTTTCCCTTCTTGACTTCTTTGGAAAAAAAGTTCTAACTTCTTTATCATTCACAAGATGAAGTTTCCCAGCTCTGTTGCATTCGAAAGGAATTAAATTTCATTGACATTCGTTATCAGACGAAGCACTCTCGGTTTTTCATATCATCTTCTACCTTGGGAGGTAAAAGCACTAAGTCACAAAAACAAATTTATCCAGGAGATGAGTTTTAAACGGTTTTCTTTTGTTACTAGAAAGTCGCCCGTCAAGGTATGACGAGTGAAAATTGCTTCTACTCTTTTACGTTTGAACGAAACCATTGACAGTTTGATGATATTTTGATAGTTGAAATTTTAACCCTAACTCCAGTGGATTAACCCTAAACTCCGGTAAGTAGCGTTAATTTTATCTTTTTCGTTTCTTCATTCCCCTGAAATCACGGTTTTACCAATAAAACAGTTCAGTTACCGGATCGAGTTCAGCTTTGTCACAATAAAGCCTTTCCATGCGCGTTAAACATTACCAAAACATATTATCAGATTATCATGCCGTGGCGCGAGTTTAATTGTTGAAACTCGCGAGTTACTCGATCATTGGCTATTATTTATATGAGGATGATTTGTATTACTGATAGAGAGCGAGAGAGTCATTTATGGGGTTATAAAATACAAAATTCTTTATCAAAACCTTAGTGCTTTACAATACTGAATAGAGTATAAAAAGTTGAGTAAGATGGTGCTTAAATCTCGATTTTGAAAATGATGAAAATAGTGCCCTTTACAGTCCAGGTACAGATATGCACTAGCCGTGAGAACGCATGAATCGGGCAATAAACTCCGAAATGAATTTTGTAGAGTTACAGTACATTGTAACAGTCATCCATGGACATTCCGGGGAAAAAAAAAAAAAAAAAAAAACTCCAACTTTTTCAGCTCAGTTTATATTGAAAAATTTCATACATTCAGCGATTTATCAATGTAAGCCGTAGAGCGACTTTCCTGTGACGAACCAATAAGACAAAATTCTGAAACTCTTTACTGGTTCATATCTCACTCTTCGGGGTCCCCCGTACCTACTGCTACTTATGGTTTAACCGGTTGGATTGGGCCTTGAAGACAGATCTATTTTTTTTATCCAGACTAGAAGCTAAGCAATATCCCTGGTCCAGCACCCCCAGAAGTAATGATTTACCTGGAGGATTTTGTGACCGCGAAATATTTAATGTGTCCCTGTCACCCTTGACAAGCCCGGAGGATCTTCTATCGGCTGGCATCGAATCTGAGGACCCTTCGGTCCTCGATTCTCTACTGTAGGGTTAGTACCGTAAAAAATATTTTTTAAGTATATAGAAGTATGTAAAAGACTTATAAAATAAGCTTCATCGCGGATAACGTTACCAACACCGCAGTTTTCATACACTGGTCTTGAATTAATCAGACTGCAAGTTTTTTCTAGTGTTAAAGACAAAAAGTGGCAATGTAACACTGTTCGTGGCGGTTATAGACGAAGCAATAATTTCAGTCCGTTTCCACGACAAAAACTCATGCTGCCATCTAGTGGTAGAACAACAAGTTTACTTCTAATTTATTATAGTTGATTGCAAAATAGCACTGCCGCAACCCCCGCGGCACGGGGAGGTGCAAGAGGTATTGGGGCACACGCTCTAAAAATATAACACTTCGTTAAAATTAAAAAAAAAAATCTTATGGTGGGTGGCATCACTTATAAATCTTGCGAGGGGGGGGGGGGACCCACCGAAGTCTATGTACGCTACTGATCATTGTGATAAATAAGTTTCAAATAATGAAGTTTTTGAGCAATGTAAAATTACTCAACAGTGTGTTTTTTGATTCACATTTTTTAAACCTTTAATTGCAGATTTAAACTATAATTGGGAATGCGTTGCTCAGAACTCTGTGTCTCTGATAACATGCCTTGCTGTAACACAAAGCATGAAAACATCCACTCTCAACGATAAAGCATCTCGTCTGTTGGCGTGCAAGTATGTGCTTACTAAATTCGTTTGAATTAAAAACACAAAAGTTGAAAACTCGATTTTGCTCGCAAATTTCATTTCAATTATCAAAGCTGTCATTTTGCATCGCAGAAGTGAAAGTGACACAAGTCAGTAAAACAGCGAGAAAATCCAAAGTTTTACACAGTAGGGTAACGGCAACAGTAACAGACAATCGAGTCGTTATTTTGGATTTAAATAATAAGAATTTTAGGCGAGTAAAACTGATGTTGCTGCTACGCGTGGATACGGTGCAACCATCTAATGTTGCTCACACACCACATTGTAATACACAACCAGCTCAGTTAGTTCCAGCCGAGGACTGCAGTTTCGTGCTTACTAGGACTCATCAGCCCGGCTTAGGAAGCGACTGAGTTGGGGGTGGAAAATCTCTTAAGGAAGCCAAGAGTGCCAAACAAACTGGTAGCCAATACAGAATTAGCACTGACCAGACGAGTGACCGAAGCACTGGTTCGGTACTGCTCGAATATTGAAGGCAAGGCAAAGTGATTTCAGAGTAAATTACCGTCCTATAGCCAGGGCTAAGGCAGAAATGCATGAAATACACCGCCAGCTCAGTCAATTCCAGCCGAGGACTGCAGTTTCGTGCTTATTAGCACTCATCAGCCCGGCTTAGCTCAGCCGTGCTTATAAGCACTCATCTGAGCTGATGAGTACTAATAAGCACGAAACTGCTGTCCTCTGCTGAAATGACTGAGCTGGCGGTGTATTTCATGTATTTCTGCCTTAGCCCTGGCTATTAGGCAGTAATTTACTAAAATCATCTAGTGTTATTTGGAGTGAATTTTATGAACCAGTTAGTATTTACAAGGCAGTGGTGGAAGGTTCTGAACAGTCACCACGAGGTCTGCCGGTGTGTCATGTTCATTTGAATTTAATAAAATTTTAGATTTAAAAAAAAAGGGTTTTTTTGCACATTTTCAAGGGAAAAGGGGAATTCTGTTCACACATTATATTCATCATTTCCTTACCCCATCGGCTACTGGGTATCATCAGAATTGTCGTTGTCTGTTACTGGGGGGTCGGACCTTTTTTCGAAATTGAGTAAATAAGAACAGAATTAACTCATTCAGAGGATCCAGAAGCAGCTAAATGTTATATGAGACGTAATTGCATGAGAAAAAAATAGTTTTAAAAGTCTAAATTCATTAAAGGGCTCAGAAAATTGAATTAACCTGAGAGCGATGTCTTAAGCAAGTCTGTTACTGGTGCCGTTACCCTAGTAGTTTTTTAAGTGTTTTAGTCTAATACAGTGGACTCTCTCTATCTAAACACTCTGTAATGCGAACACCCAGACATTCTGAACAAATTTTGTTGGTCCCGGGAGCATATATGCGTTGATTCCGTCTCCCTCTATAATGAACACTCCCATAATCTGATGATTTTTGTTCGATCCCTTGAGTGTTCAGAATAGAGAGTCTACTGTTTTACAATACGCGCAAAAAATTATGACGTGATGTTTATTGGATAGTTTTTGTTGTCTAAATTATCAATGCATACTAGTGTACTCATAAGTTCGAAATTCTTCCTTTAAATTATGAAATTTTAAAGATGTGTCACTATTGATTATCTCATTTTACGCCACCACATACTACCAATTACGTATGCTAACTTCGTGCGAGTTTTGTGGCAAGAAAGAGCTTTAAATTTCGATTTTAAATCAATAGTTTACGTTTCCCTAAAATTTGGAATCTTGTCACTTTCGTTGCCGGGGTACAAAATGTTGTATCCCTCCAACTGCTATGAATGTCTGTAACTGCTATTTAAGTTAGTAAAATTGCAATTGAATAATTGTTTCGAGAAAATAATATTAATAATATAATTGTTTATATAATAATTGTTTCATATAATTCAGAAATACCAACACTCAACTTATTTGAAATTTTATATATATCTGTAAAAGATTTTTTTTAATGTGTCGATCGTGCAGAGGGGCGAATACAAGGAGAAGGTCATGCCCCCCCCCCCCTCCTACAAACCGTCGACGATATTATCCATACAATTTTTACATATTTTATGAATAAAATGTAAAAGATTGAAGTGATCACTTCATTGCATTTCAACTATTTGTAAAAACAAATATTTGAAATATTACTTCCTTTCATTGCTTATGAAATTAAGTAGTAATGTTTATGCCCCACTTAGTTCATTATTTCTGATCTATTTAGTGTTTTTCATTAACGCCTAAGGAGTTTCAGAAATTTTTCATATCCAAAACACTATAATTTTATCATGATCCTTAAAATGGCGGTCTTTATCCGTTCCTTCGTTCGTGTTTATATTATGTCGGTCGGGCCATACTACGGTAAGGGCTATGGATAACTGGATGATCAATGGGTTTGTTACTGGAGGGATCAATATGTTTGTTAAACATATTTTTGTTGAGGGTTAATTTTAAATCAGACGTATTTCTTCTTTCAAAAGCCTTTCTGCACGGCTGTTTATTTTGATTTTCACAAAATTATCGTATTATTTATCATCAGAATTTATTCTTACAAATTAAAAACCATAAGTAGACCCTTCTAATGTTCCCATCACTACTTGCAATCAATAAAATACTTTTCCATCAATAGCACCAAAACCAATTACTGTCCTATCTTTTAACGCGAAACCTTCCTCGAATTTGCGCATGCGTCAGGTCTCTTCTGATTTTATCAAAACAAGGGTGATAGCAAGAAGGAAAGTAACGAGCAAGCAAAAACTGAATGCATCGGGAAGTGCGTTTCCTTTAAACCATCACCCCTTTTTCGATTGGAGCCGTTCGGAGCTGCTAGTCGCGGAGTTCGAGAACAGACAGTAGTAAGTTACGAGTTTTGTGAATACAAGCTATGTTTCAGCAATACCTCACAAATGTGTGAAGTGTAAAATAGGCATCCTTATATATTATTTCTGTAGCCTGTTTTTGGTTTCTACGCGAGATTTTCCTCAATTCTTGATCGATTTCTTTGATTTACACCTTATTTTAAAGCTTATCGTGCTGGCTACTGACGAAAAATAGACCCACGGTCTAAAAAAAAATTTCTGCCAAAAAAACCTGTTTTAAAGAACCAGAATGAGGTTTTCGGTTAAATTTATAACTTTAACTTGCACGATGACCGACAGAGCTGAATAGCTTGATCGGCAGAGCGTTCGACTGGTAACCAGGAGAATGCGTGTTCGGGCCCACGTCCGGACAATCTGCATCAAAAAAAAATAGAGAAATGTCTTGCATTGCATGAACACTTAATAAAGTGAATAACAAATATGAGGGAATAGAATACATGAGAAGGAAACGCTCCTTGCTGTTATGAAAACTTGATCTAACATTGTGCTAAATTACTTCTAAATTGTAAGACTTTTTTTTGTTTGTTTTTAAAGTTTTGGCTCCAGTAAGAAATTTAAAGCATAATGTAAGCAAAAATATAAGTATCAGGTTCAAGATTTCAGACTACAATGGAATTTTTTGTTCAGAAAAATATAATAAATCGTATATTGAAATCTAGATTCTTCTAATGAGTTTTTGACTCTTTGTACAAATAAAAAAATTGCTACCTCAATTTGAAGGGTAAACTACTTTTTTTTTCTTCTTTTTGTAAAAAACACATAGCCTATCACATTTTTACTACATTCGAAAAGCTACGCTTAAAAAGGAACTTAGTTCAAATTATTTTGTATTTTAACCGTGCTGTTAAATGATGAACACGTGCTGCCATCTAAGTCATAACAGTTCAAGCAGCCTGTGGTAACAAATTGTAAAAAATTTCAAAAATAAAAACATTTCGCTTCAATATCTTATCCTATGTATTATTCCCCTCTCATTTTAAAACTTATCAGGCTGGCTAATGACGAAAAATACACTTACGGTCAAAAAACCAAATTTTCGGAAACGCCTCTTGCTGTTTCAAAACCTTGATGCAGCCTGAAGTTCTTATGCAGATTTTTTTTTAAAGCAAATTTCTAATACAATTTTCCAATTTTTTACGTCGCTTTTGGCAAAAAAAAATAATAATAATAACCTGTGTGTGCGTGCATGTGTGTGTTTTCTTTTCTTTTTTTTTATAAAGCTTAAAAGCACTGGACTTAGTTGTTCGGTTAAATTGATAAGTTTTTTTTTCGATAGAGCGTTCAGCTGTAAACTAACTGAACTTCGGGCAAGCTCGAGCTGTCCGACATAATAGCAAATTTTGATTAATATTACACATTACATGTACTCATAACATACAGCAGATAGCACACGGAATAAAATAAATGCAATGGGAATGCTACTCGGTGTTTCGACTCCTTTATGCAGGCTACAGTTATCATTCGGATAAGTTGACTGTTAATCGAGGGTGTTCTTCCTTTTATGGTTTGACTTCATCCAGACCACTCAGCACAATGTAAGCATAAAAAAGTATTAGATTTACCTCAAGGAAATCCTTTTTGTGCAGAAAAACATTTTCATTGTATGCTGAAATGTAGATGTTTCTAATAACAGTGTTCGACCTTTTGTGCAAATGAAAAAATACTACGCCAAATTAAAACTACGAGTTTCACCCAGTAAACCTTTAATTTTTTTCATTCGCGCGAATACGATATAAACCATTAAAATTATTATCAACTTCATTAGTAAGAAATCATTTTCTACTCCTATGCTTTCTGCTGAAAAATAAAAAAAAAAACATTTTTTTTCTGCGTTCGAAAGATTACACTTAAAAAACGGACTCAGTTCAACTGGTTTTGGTTATGAATTGTAAGTGCTTCGATTAAAAGAAAAATGTGTGCGGGCATTTAAGCTGTAACGGTTAAAGCAGCCTGCTGTGGGATATTGTTCAATATCCAAAAAAAAAAAAAAAAAAACACTATTTTCAATCGAATTTATTACTTCTCTAAAATGTTTGTTTCAATCGCTACGTGAGACCTTCCTCATTCTTTAATCAAATTCCATGTTTTACGAATAATTTTAAATCGTATCATGCTGGCTAATGACAAAACATAGGGTTCATAATATTATTTTTTTTCCGGCGAAAGCTTTTTTGCTGTTTTTATTACGCATTCTTTCAATGAATAGCATTAGAAAAGGAAGGCGCAATTGCTAGATTTGTTGGGGTGCCTTGCTGTTAAGGAGAATGTCGCCAGTTTGAATCTGTGCTAATAAATATGTCTTTATTGTTTCTTTTTTTCCGTCAGATGCTCACATGGGCAGGACTGTATTTGCCACAACCTGTTTTTTCATATGCAAATTTACTTCTTTTTCACGAGTCACTCAGCCACACTTTCAATGGTATTTATGTTTGCATTGAAAATACGTACAACCAAAAGGTGAGCGATGATCAAATTATCACAACATTGTATTTAACGAGGTTTTTTTTTACTGATGTCTTTAAATTATATGCTTTCTCTTCTGCGCTTACTTTTTTTCGGTTCTTCTTCATAATGTTCTTCCTTTTAAAATTTTAAAGAGCGAAATGCCTTATGAAACGATTCAAAGCACAGTGCGGAGTTCCGCACGGGTCGACTAGTACGCATTACCGCAGCAGGGTATATCGCAGGGTTCTGTATTAAAACGTCAATATAAATGTGCAAAGGCAAGGCAATATATACCAATCATTTATGTGTCTTAAACAGAAAAAAAAAATTGAGATCTTAATTTCAAAATTCTTTCTTTAAAAATCCATTTTTATTAAAGGAACTTAAATGTTAGATGTGTTGTTGAAACGAATGTTTTTCTTCTTTTTTTATCTAACATCAAACAAAACTTTTAACAAGAAGGAATGTTTAGTTCTATACATTTAACTTTTTAATTTTAATAAACGATGAAAAGAACCTGCTTTTTATTTTGTAATTCGAAGTAAACAAAGAGTGAAGCATTTTATACTTTTTAGCTCAAGACTGCTGTATTTCATTTATTCTAAAAAAAATAACTTGAAATTAAGGGTTTATTGAACACCAATGATGTATAATCACGTTTTAGAAATGAGGAAGTCAAAACAAATCCAGATCATGTAATTAGATGATTAACGACAACTTTACTTTTAATTTTAATTTTCTCATTGACACTTATGTTTGACTTTTTAATGTTTAAAATTGTAAAACATATGCCAGAATTGCATTCATTTTTATTGTAGAAAAGCGACAGCTATTCTAAACTGCCCTCAAGAAACACTTTTCGAAAAATGTGGAGAAACAACAGCAGATGCCATGGATGAGATTTTTAACACAGCTTTAAAGAGTGAAGTTGAGAGTACATGTCAAGAAGTATCTTCTGGGGCTCTTTCAAGTTTGCATACGTATAACAAACTAGGAAACAGTTAAGTACATAATCAATTGCATATTCTCTTCAACGAGTTTACGATAAGGCGTTGTTTCCTTCGGTCAAAAGTACTACTTTTAATCCTTGAAGTCGATGGAATAAGCAAACTAAATAACATGGACCCAAGTAATACTTTCATTTTCCCGACAGTTATTTTTTAATTATTTTTTTTAATGTCCGATTTTTCAACCAAGGCGTTGTCTTTATGACGTCACAAATGATGAACTTAGGCGCGTAATCCACTGGCGCGCTGAATGCTTACGCTTGCTGTCTTACCGTCTTTCCACGTTATGGTAATTCAGAAGCGAATTAAATACTGCTCTCTACGCTTGCTATCAACCATATCGTTGCCACTACATATGCAGGCCGAGGAGTCAGTCACCTTTCTCACCTTTAGTCACCTTTTGAAAATTTGGTTACTTTTAGTCACCTTTTGCAACTTTTGTCACCTTTCTTGAAATGCATCTTAGAATTTTTTTTTTTTTGAATAATTAAAGCTTTGAAAAGTATATGAATGATAGCTTTAACAGTGAAATTGATTAAAAAAATAGCCTTAAATATGCCTCCCCCCCCCCCACCTTGTTTAAGAAAAATAGTTATGCAACCGGGAAATCAGGGAATTTTTTTATCGCTTGCAATTGCAGCCTATGAGCAGAACCAGTCTTTCCATCCCTTCTACAGATGGACTTGCTCCTTATTTTCGGGAATGTATGTTAAAAGAAGCATGTTTATCCTATTATACTTAGAGCTTTGATGAAACTACCAATGTCAAAGACAAAAAAAGAACTGCAACGAACAATAAAATATTGGTCTGAAAGCCAGTGTTGCATCACAACAAGGCATCTCAAAACTTTCTTCTTGGGCAAGGCAGTTGGTGAAATTTTGATTGAGAAGCTATGTGAAGCACTTACCGAGATTAATTATCCATGAATAAATGTCTTATGCTTTCCTTTGGATGGTCCTTATGTTAATAAAAAGGTTTTTAGGTTGTTTGACACTATTATCCTTGAGACACGAGAAAAAAGCCTAATAAATATTGGTACTTGCAGTATTCATAAAATGCATAATACGTATGTCAAAGCATTGCAGTATTTAGGTGAAGAAGCATCTGAACTTCTTAGTACTTATAGCTATTTTGATGGTTGGCCTTCCCGTTAGGAGGACTTCGAAGAAGTGCAAGCTCAACTAAATACACCTCATCACAAGTTCCTGAAACACACAACTACCTATTGGCTTACCCTTGGACCTACAGCAAACAGACTACTGGAACAGTGGGATGCTCTTGAGTATTATGTTTTTAAACATGTGCCTTTAAAAAAGAATTCAGCTATGCAATGCAGGTCATATAAAGCTGTTGCAAATGTTTTAAAAAGACCTTCTATAAAAGCTGAGCTGCATTTTATCTTTTCATCTGCTGATTAGTTTATGCAGTTCACGAAACGCTTTCAATGCCAAGCGTTTATGATACATAAATTGTACCAAGAAATAGAGGGCATTGTTCAGACTTTTATGGCTCGGGTTATAAAAGCCTCAGTCATAAAGAAAGTTGATTTTTCAAACGTAGACACGGATGAACTGTTTGCAGTTGGTAACAGACTACCTCTTGAAGATCTCGTTGTTAGTGGAGAGGTGACAGATGAACTGTCAAAACTGAAAGAAAATGAAAAGGTTATGTTTTTAAGAGCTGTTAAAAAGCATTGTGTGACTGCAGGCAAGTATGTAAAAGAAAAAAAGTTGCATATCAAACGGGTTACTGAAAAGTTTTAAATTTTTGGATCCAAAAGAGCGAAGTAAAATTAGAAGCTGTAAGGATTTGATAAAGGTTGCCAAAATCATGCCTTTTAATGTTCCACTCGATAGGTTGCAAGATGAATGGAAACTTTTGCAGCTGGAAAAGGATGATGAAGCATCCGAAAACAAAACCATTGATATCTACTGGCAGCAGCACATTTCAAAAAAGGACTCAACTTCCAATGATCTAAAGTTTCCTAATGTTTCTAAGGTGATAAAAGCTTCACTTGCATTATCACATGGTAATGCTGACATTGAAAGACTATTTTCCATTTCAAAGTACCTTTTTGGTAAAAATAAGACAGCAAGGACTGAAAGATTTTTAAACAGCATACTTATAGTTAAAGACGCTGTAAAAGAATATCCTCATTTGCTTTCTTTACCAATTGGTCCAGAAATGATTAAATGTGCACAACAAGCACACACAAATTATACAACAGACATGGAGGAATGTAAAAGGAAAAAAGAATTGGAATTGAAACATAAGCAAAAAGAAGAGCAAAAAAGAAAGGATTGTGAAGAAGAAAGTAAGAAAATGGAAAAAATTAAAACATCTATTGAAAGTGAAACTGTAGAAATCTTTACAAAAAGCATATAGGCTATTTTGGTAAAAGTCAATAAAAAGGGATAATCCTTTTCTGCTTTTGGTTACCTTTTAGTCACCTTTGTTTTCAAATTTGTCACCTTTCTCACTTTTTTCAAAGGCCATCAGCAGTCCTCGGCCTGCATATGAATAATGAAGCGAATTAAACATTGCGCTATGCGCGAATGGCAGTTCATCATTTGTGATGTCATGCGCAAAAGCGTAAAAACAAAGTTGAGTCTGCGCACCGATTTAAATAATTTTATAAAAATAGTAAACTTTGTCAAATTATTTAAAATTGGTCAAATTCTGTGTTTTTAAGCATGCTTTTTCAGAAAAAAACTTTTAAAATTTCGGAAACGACCCCGTTGTAGTACCGCCAATTAAGGTGGGAATTTGTGCAATAACCTGTTATAATCTACCCGCGTCGTAAAGACCTCTTAGATTGTCAGTTTGAAAAATTGCATGTGGGGCAAAAGCTAGAAATTTCCCAACTTGGCAACAGTGCCGGATCTACGATTTTTCCGAGATGAGGTAAATCTTGAAATTGCCGCCATAATCCATCTTCCTTCAAGTTTTTATATCGAGTTTTCACTAAAAATAAATACAAAAATTTGGTAAATTTACTCCCCCCCCCCCCCACACACACAAGTTGCCACTCGGGACAAGGGACCAGCTTGCTCCCTCCTAGATCCGCAACTGCTTGGCGAAAAAGACTGACAATTGCCGTATGAAATCCTTTGGTTCAGTGCTTAAAAAATGTATAATCAGTCTTCAGATCAGCGTTTTTCAACCTCTTTTGACCCATATACAGTAAAAACTTGAGAAAATTTTTGCAGGCCAGTGAAGTTTGTGTGCTTAGGTGGGTTTTATTTTACAAGGTAAAGCTTCACTATGTAGCAATACTGTTTGGTTCAAGTTCAGGCCAACTTTTTCATTTTTGTTAGCCCACGCCTATTTGGAGAAAGTCTCCTCTTACTGCTTTAAATTTCTTCTCATTTCCTCAGACTACCGTGCTAAGCGCAAAATCGTATCAGCAGCTGAGTTCAAAATGAGAAATTGTGCCGTTTCAATTTTTGCGCCTCTATGCATTTGATTCGGATGCAAGTTTTTCAAATTTTTTTTAAAACATTTTCCACTGACAATTGACCATAAAAAAATTGTGTTTGGGGTAAATATGTCACAAAGCACCACCTGTTGATCGTAGCTCAAATTTGATAAAAAGTGTGCTTAGCACAGCAGCATATGTGGTACAAGCTTCTATCGTCCCACGAGAGTCCTCTGCTGGCACACAGACTGCAATGATTAAGGTTTGACACTAATTGTTGGATTTTCATATCAATTTATGTACAACTGTCTCTTCAAACTTGAATGAAAAGACAAAAAATATTACCAATTTTTCATTCTAAAGTTTTAAATTAAATAACTGATTTATTGATATTTTTGCATGACAAGATGGGAAGTTTTTGTTCCCAAATAAAAACTATTAAAAACATATTCCCATCTTTAGAATTCATGAAAATGGCAGCTTGTGTAGATATCAAGAAGACGATTTTAAAAAATTGTTTGCAAGAATTTCTAACAGATTCCTATGCTGTAAGGAAGTATATGTGTTGGTGAGTAATGCTTTTCTTCGGTTTAGTTCCTAAATATTTGTTTAGTTCCTAAATATATGTTTGACATCATCTTTGAACGTTAAACTGGGGTCAGTGGTTGATCCATTCACTCTGTGGTTGATAGATAGCGAGTGGATGGAAGCAAACGCATGAGTTATTATTACTCCATCTAATTCGTTAACAAGAAACGCAATGACTCCTAACCACCCAGAGAAAGGACGGAATAAAGAGCCCGCTTATCTCCCTAATTTCTACTAAGACCTCGTTGCAAAAATGCACAGGGGAAGCCCAATTCTTGTGAGCCCATATACCTTTCCCTTCTTAGTCGAACAGTTTCTCAGGGCCCCACGCGGCCCTGAGGTTCGTCTTTCGGTTCTCCTACCTTTCGAGCAACCTAGTCCGATGGAATCTTTCCAGAGTAGACACAGTGGTGACTCTTGAATTTTTCAAACAGTGTGAAATGATCTGTGAGCTTGTGTTACTTTGCTGCGAGCAATTTCGAACTGCTTGACAAAATTAACAACACTTAAGTTGCCATCGAAAGATGTGTGAAGAAAGGAACAAACCTGTTCGAGTTTGTTCCTTTTCGCACTTTTTCCATGGCATTCCGGAGTAAGAAGTAAAATTTTAATTACGCCAATGGATGCAATTGGCCACGGACCTAAACCAAACTTAACTGGTCCATATCCTTATTTGTTTTTTGGCCTGTTTTATCATACTGGTGTCTTTGCTAGTACTGCCGTTATATTGAGTTCTTTGTTCTTTAGCTTTGCTTACAACGTAATTAGATATACAGTTGGTTCTCTATTTAACGACTTTCAAGGGACCACAAAAAATCGTCCTTAAGTAGAATGCGTCCTTAAATAGAATGCTTCTAAAACTACAGTGGAGCATGCGGGACCGTGAAAAGTCGTCTTTAAATTGAGGATATCGTAAAATAGAGTGTCGTTAAATAGAGAACCAACAGTACAACTTCTGACAGTAAAGTTCAGAGAATGAAGTCAGATCGGCTGATCTGGCAACACTGGCGAAATAAAACGCTGCACTTGCTTACTGGCAGGTATTAACCACCTGCCCCCCCTCCCCTCACACCGTTGTTCAGTTGAGCGTCGTTTGTGTTCCATTTAAGACTTGTTTTACGTAGTGCTCGTTTTGAGCTTTGGTTCTTAACTGAGAACAAGAAAAAATGAGTGAACAAAAGATCAATTTAAAGTTTGTCTAAACAGTTCCTAGCAAAAAAGAAAGTAGTGCAAATTGAACACCAGCCATACTCGCCAGATCTCCATCCTCCAAATTTCTTCCTATTCCCACGAGTCAAACTCGCTTAGAAACAAATTGCATTTGACAATATTCCTGACATCCAAGGAAATGAGACGAGGCTTTTGAACTCCATCCCAAAAAAAGACTTTTTGCCAAGTTTTTAAGACATGTATCTCATCAGAGGTACATAGTTATGGGATGTGACTATTTCGAAGGACAGTAAGGTAACTCTCGTTAATATTTCATCTACGTTAATGTTACAGGACCATTCACCGAACTTTTTTGTCAGAGCTTGCATTTACCTACAGAGGATGTTACAAGAAATTCATTCATGGGCTGCTAGCGATGTAAAAATTTTTAAGCCGAAACTAAAAGTAAATTAGTTTTAATTGACGTCCACTTTTAACGGAGTTTATTTTATGTGTCATGAAAATTATAAAAGAAAAACACGAAATTGAGTTATACTGTTAGTGTAAGAGAACTTGCAAAATACATATTAAATGTATTTCTTTAATATCACCGTTGTTATTTTTTTCCTCTTCATACTAGGGGTGCGACATCGATGTCGATGTTTTGGAAACATCGATGTTTTTTGTTAAAACATCGATGTTTTACTTTCGATGTTTTTGGAACATCGATGTTTTGGGTTTGATGTTCTTTCGATGTTGATGTTTTTGTATTTTAATTGAAAATTGTAATAATTTTTTTTACAGGGAAGCGACATCGATTGAAAAACATCAATGATTCAAAACATCGATCTTCAAGATAAGACCAAAAAAAAAAATATGTTATCTGTAAATTGACCCAAAAGCATTGAACTCTCGGAAACATCTATATCACCTAAATTTGAAAAATGTAGGAGCTGAGCTCCTGTCAGCTACCATGCAAAATAAGCTCAAACAGAGATGCCAACTGCTCCGCAAAAATTGCGAAACTCCTAAGCTCTGCAAAAAAGTTATTTTGCTCTGCATTTCCCGGTCGAGCGTTTTCAAGCATGACATAGTGATTAAAGCTGTTTTTTATTTTTTATGCTAGTGCTTAAAATGAGTATCAAAGCTCAAAAACAATTCAAGACAAGTGGTTTTCGTTTTTTTTTATTGAATTTTATGCAAAATACGGAGCTGCTCCGCCAAATTTCAAAATGCTTCTTAAAACCACCACATTTGCTGTTCAAATTGTTTCTCCAAAGTTGGCTCAGAATCCCCATTGCTCCATTGCTTGGAAAATAGCATAGAAAAATTCAAAGAAAGTAAATTCGCTGCTGCCGGTGTTTAGATTACCTGAAATTTCCCAAAACTATTTAAGTTTCAACGGAGTATAAAATGAATGCATTCAAAACAAACATGGGATTTTTTCAATGTATTATAAGCATAAACGGCGACAGAAAAGCTTTCTCTGGTCTGATTTGTTTATTTTTTCTCTTCACTTGCGAAATGTGGTGTTGTACGTAATTGGTTAGAGAATATATGAATATAATTTAATATTGACTTTACTTGGAAATTTCTGAAAAAATAGCTAAATTAAATGAATTGACGCAATGCCAAAAAAAGAATTTACTGATCGACTAAGAAACATTTGTTAGAGATTATCATGTATTTAAGTCTGTAGTGTTGTACACTCAAAAATGTACTTTATATATTGATAAAAAGATCGATGTTTCAAAACATCGATCTTTTTAGTCGATGTATCAATACCATTGATGTTTTAATTTCGAACATCGATGTCTTGAAACATCGATGTTTTGCCATCGATGTCGCACCTCTACTTCATACCTTTTCGAAGTGCCTGCATTTCATTTCTTGCTTTTAAATTATTGAGGAAAACAACTAACATTCTATAAAGAGATATTAATGGGAGAAATTAAAAGAAGCTTTAGCACACAAATAGTTTTATTTTCATAGAATCATCTTAGCTATATTTCGGAAGGAAAAACTTAATTCTCAAGCCTTTTTTTTTTCCAGTGAATATGGCGATCTCATAAAGTGTATGACCAGAGATTCGGATGAATGCGTTTCCCATTTGACCAGTGTTTCCTTTTTTCGAAGTGTGCTTTCTCTCGGTGAAGATAAGTGTGACAGCGTTGAGGAATGTCCTAAAGATAAAAATGGTGAAAATGATTTTAACTTAGAACATAGCAACATCGCCGATTCAGTTGAAACACCTACCCAAGAGGCGAGTTTGCTTTCGTTCGGAATATTAGCAGCAGGTCCGTGGGAAAAGGAAAACGTGAGTACTCCGGTCACAAAGTATGTCCAGACGATCCACGAGAATGCTTCCCAACCCCTCATTGCTGATACAGTGCTCTCAAGTACAGCTTTCGCTTTGAACGAAGATGAAAGAGAAGAAAAAAAGGCTGAAGGAACAATTAGAATAACTTTCCCATCGAAGCAGGGAACCGGAACGAAAACTGAACGAGAAAATACAATATTTACTTCTACTTCAGTGTCCAATGTTCCTCATGGAGAACTCGTTAGTCGCAGAACAATTCCATCTCCCTGTGTAAAAGTCAAAGTGGACTTAATACTATTTCTTTTGCTCTTATCAATTACAATTTTCCATTGAAATTTTCATTGTAAAAAAATAGCCTTGAGAAGAGGCAAAAGTACCAAACTGCAGCTGTAGGCTGCAGATTTTCTCACCGTTAGTGGGGAAATGTTCGGAAAATTTAAACTTTTGTTTTTTTTTTTTTTTTGCTCATTTTTATTTTTAAATATTTGTTTTTGTAAAAAAATGTTCCTTTTTTACATCGAGCTTCAAAACTAGAATTTGTTTATTGTTGTGTATTATTTTGTCAAAAGTGCTCATTGTTGATCATTTCACATCAAGTGGTTCAATTTTCAGAACTGTTTTCACCTGACCATCTCAAAAATCAAATGCTTTTCCTGAAAGTGTCTTAGGTCATCATAGAACAAATAAATATTCTAATTCTAAGCCACAATTTCATCTACTGACTGTGCGAGCTATGGTACCCGTAATTTAAATACACTACGATTGAGGAGCATGGCAAAAAAAAGGGCTTAATTTATTAAACAATATGGCGATCAAACCTTAATTAACACCAGTTTGATAACTGTAATGCGAATTTTGCGTCTGAAATCCAATATTTTCGTCTGATTTTCAATTTTTTTTATTACGGTAAGAAGTCCGTGAAAGTTTTGAGGTGGTACACAAGAGGGTTTTTTTTTTTTAAGGCTTCAAAGTTAACCAAAAATCATAATTTTTATATGTGATGCGTATTATAACCTATTTTACACTCACAAGCACTTAAGACTTTCTGTCCGTGCTTTTAAACTAGCAATGGCTCTGAAAATATAGTAGGGGAGATTTTAAGCACTCATAGTCTTGCACTGCAACAAAATAAGTGCTAACTTTTATCTCCTATTTAGAAAGAGCATTTTTTATTCTACAAAAACTCATCTAGTTTCATCTTACGGAGGAGATTAAAAAAGCCTGTGAATTAGTTTAAACAACAGACTGAGAATAATATATGCGTTTAAACTTGAGGAATTTGTTTTAGTATTAGAACAGTGTAGTTTGGACTTTTTATTCTTTGTTCGAAATTTTAAAAACTCCAAACTTACATATTAAGGGATGCCGAAAATCCGTAATTCTTAAATCCGTCCACAACGACTCCTAGATGTGAAGTCAACGGTACAATTTACTTTTTTAAGAAAGTAATTAATTTTAAAATTAAAATATTGCTAATAAACAAAATCTTTCTTAATAAAATTAGAGAACCCTTCTGCACAATCGTGTGATGTGCACTCAAACTTTAAGAGTGAAGCAATACCGGACGTTTTTGAGATCTTGACTTAAATTTTATCTTATTAAGGTAGCGTTAGGAAAATAGAAAAAAAAAAAAACATCCTTGATTTCTGAGTTGGTCAATCAGACTGTAGTGATCCGAATAATAAATTTAAAGCGGATTCGGCATTTCCCTCCATTTTTTCTCTATTTATTCCCTCCATTTATGTGTTTTATTCCTTTTTACTTTATTTTGTTTGAACTTTTGTAATGTAATTTTTATATACAAGATATTTATAAACTGCACTGTATTTGCTGCTTTAAACTAGACTCTTTAAGAATCTAGTTTCTTATCTCGACTTTTCAGAATTCGAAACATTTTGCCTTCATCTGGTTATAGTAGAAAGTTTCCTAAATAAATATGTTTTTCTTTCCTATTTAGAACTAAGGCTTAATCTTTGCTTCATTATATACATTTTTATCACCGATTTCTGTTCCTATATTTCATATAATGACAGTTGCAAAAAAAAAAAAAATCAGAGTCATATTACTTATTTGCTTCAAGCTCTCATTACTAAATATATATATATTTTTTCTTTTATTTGTTGCTTCTCATTTGCAATGTTTTATTTTAATTCATTGCCACTTGCAGACATTTCTTTCAAAAACAAGACGTTTTGCAATCATAAGCTTACCCTTACTTTTTTTTTTGAAAATTACATTTAAAATTTTTAATTGTGCGAAGTTTGTATGTCTGAAAAGTATCATAGGTTTTTCTATTTTATTACATTAACTAAATAGTTTGAAGAACAAATTGTTCTCTGATTTCTTTTTGGGAATAAAGATTTTTATTATTCCATGTTTTTTTTTTTTTTTTTTTTTTCATTGGTTTTCATGTATGTGCAATGAATGTCTGCATTGTCCTGAGCATTGGTTGCACACTTCGTCCAGCCGTGTTTTTTATTCGGCTGTTGAAACAGCTGACACAAAAAAAGATAGCACATGCTTGGAATGAAAACGATTTAAAGATAGGGCAGCCTTTATCAATGAATCATAACAGCGATTAAATACAGGCGGTATTGACTGTCAAATCTTTCTTGAGTTAAAGCGTTGACTTCGAAAAAGCAATAGATACATTCTCAGGGTTGGATTTTTGACGCCAGAAACCTGTTTTTTGACGTGACACGTGAAACTTTTATCGAAAATGTCAAAACTTAACGAAACGTCAAAATGATGTAACAAACTGTCAAATACTGACATTGTCAAATATAGTCATTATTGAGAGTTTTTATACACAGCTAAAATTTTCTGATGCTGAAAAATTATTCAACTATAAATTACACATTACATGAATCAAGTTAATTAAAATATAGATTTTTCATTTAAATGAATTTGTCATGCCATTAAAATAGTTCCAGGTATTAAAATTGTTAAATACATTTTTGAAAATAAGTTGTTTGAAATATTTAATAACTAAAACAATTAGCGACCTGTAATTTTATCAATCTAAAAATCCTTCTTTGTCAGGATTTGTCTTTTTCCTTTTGAGTAAAAGTAAAAACTAAGTTGATCAACACTCTATGATTAATTGTAAATTATTTAATCATTTTTGACAATACTATTTTTTTTCCTTAAACCTTTTGTAATTAAATTTTTCTATGGAGTAATATAAATGTTCTCTTATCATCAAATGAGCTAATATTAGCTTGAAATACAACTAAGTCAATTCAGGTTTCTAATAGCTTTTGAAGCTGAATCTGCACCATCTCCTGGAAGTTACATCTTACTAGTTAGTTCAGGATGTCTCAGCAAGAGTCCATTCCGAACATAGAAATCATATTCAAAAGCTTCAATACTGGCATTTTGTTACCACATGCTTCGAGGGAAAAATATTTAGAATGGGACTAAATATGGTATGTAAGTATTAATTAAAAGATGCCTATTTTATTCAAGTGGACAAGTTTTCAAATTAAACCAGATGAATGCATGCCATGTAAATACTTTCAGTTTTGAAAAATTAATGTAATAAAGTTTTTCTTCTTTTTTAAACAATACTGCTATACATGGTATCAGTGGCGTAGCTAGGGAGAGGCGGAGGGGGCGGTCCGCCCCGGGCGGCACTTTTTGGGGGGGCGGCAATTTCACACTTTTGATGTGAAAAAATTTTAAGCGTTTTCCCAATAAGGAAATTATGCTTTTGATCTATTACTGGAGGCAAAAAATAAAAAAAAAGTCTTCGAATTGTAAGGTTTTAGTACGACTATAATAATGAAATTACTCTAATACAAAACATGTGTTTTTCTTGAGGACATCTCAGCACTATTGTTTGTTTTTTCTCTTCCTTCGTCTGAAGCTACAGAATGAGGAGGTGGTAGTTTAAAGTCAAGGTACCATGTTTTCTTTTCCTTTTTGCTGTTAAGGTTAACTATTACGGAAGAAACAATAAATTTCATAACCTTTCGTATTATGATGAAGCTACCACTTGATTTTAAAAGTAAATTTCAAAGAAACCACCGTATTAAAAAAAAAATTTTTTTAAAGGACAGTGACAACAAGAGTAAAAGGCGATAGGTTTCAAATGGTGGGCGATTTCTTGTTCATTTTCAAGATTGCATTATCTGTTTAAACAATTGCTTTGATCGGTCTTTGACTACAAAATTTTCACTACGAGGGAATGCATTTTATTTTCATTTTATAAAAAAAATATTCACAACTCGAATAATAATTGCTTCTACTACAGCATTATATCAACTAATTCCTTTATACAATGAGTTTCACATTTAGTCATTCATTTTAAGGAAAGGTTTTTATTAGTAAAATGATCTCTAAACAAAACCTTTCACATTTTGACCTCTATTAGTAAAAAAGAGAATCATCCAAATTCGGTCTTGAAACATTTCAAGGAATAACCTATCCCTTCACATCTCATCTTTTAGCCTAATATTGATTATTGAGTTTTTATAACTTCAATACCAACAAATTCCTGAGGACGGCGAAGCTCTGACCTCTCCTGTATAATGGTTAAAGATAGTCTAAAGTGTGTATTTAGGACATCAACTTCGGACTTCAAAATCCCCATCTCATCCAATGTCTCCAAAAATAGATTAATACATTAACTGCGTCGTCGACAGTCTATATATGAACTCCCGGCGCTAAGCTAATTATTTGAAACAATTTGAAGAAAAACAGTTTTATTGGACTTTTTCATGAATAATACCGCGTACAAAACAAATTCTATATATTTTTTCTAGAAATTTTCCACACTGATATTTTTCAAAGCAAGGGGCAACACATAAGGTAGGTTTGGACGCACATGTTTTGCATTGATTACGCAATTCTTTTCGAATGTTCAGAGAATAGCAGACGACGCATTTTCTCACATATACTTACATAAGACATATACTTACGTTTGCTCATTTTACGTTTTTATTTACTCCACAGACTACAGCACAAAAAACTCGCACACTATCTCGTTTGATCGCGCGCTCGCCTGCTTGCATCAGAAAATGTTTTTACAGCAAGCGCAGTAGAGACGCGATCTTGTGTTCTCTTTTTAAACCTTGTCTAAATGTTCGTCTATGCACGGCAGAACAGCCAGGAAAACCAATGGAACCCGCTGAAAAAATATAGCAACGTGTTGACTGAAGGACGAGTTATCTCGTCCCTAGCAGTCAATGTGTTAAAGTTGGGTTTTTGAAACTTAAACTTCAGAAAAATTCTAAGATAGGGACCCCAGCCGTGCACAAAATCACCTAACGTCATCACTGTTCGCTCCAAATTTCGTTTATAGAAGTCTATGAGGGAAGACCGCAAACCTTTTTTTCTCAGTAGTGAAGAGCTTAAAACGTGCAACAGTTTTTCGAAAAATATTTCGGGTGGGAAACCTCCCTCCGAACTTTCTCTCATCCGTCAAACAACGGCTGAAGTCGCGTTTTTAGGACGTCGTTTTCAAAAGGTTTCAAGGGGAGACGAAATAACCATCTTACTTCCCAACAATTTTGGAAACATTTAGAAACTAATGCCGTCAAAGATAGCCTACAATTGCGTTTTTGAAACTTCGGCATCGAAAAATTTTCAGAGAACTCCTGAGCGTTCCCTATTCTCTTTAACGTCATCACAGATAGACTAAAATTGATTTCAAGTTTAAAAATATTTCGGGAAGAAAATTCCAGTTTTTTTTTTTTTTTTTGAGTTAGGGAAGACCCTTATACCACTAGATACAGCCTATATTTACGTGTTTTTCGATTTTGTCGAAAAGCTTTCCGGACAGCGCCCCCAAACCTTTCTTAGTATCTTCACGTATCCAAAGATAGCCTAAAATTGCTTTTTTATCACCTCAGTTTCGGAAAATGTCCCCCCCATTGAGAAGTCTTGAACCCCCTAACGTCACCAAAGAATGCATAAAACTAATTTTATTTTGAAAGAAAAAAAAATGGAGGGAGTTCCAAGCATTTTTTATACAAGCGTTACTAAAAATTGCTTAAAATTCCGAATTTCGACTGAACTTTAGGAATGTTTCGGTGGGGCTCTGAATTACTTTTTTTTCTTCTGTAAGAAAAATAAGAAGAAAAAAAAATTTCTTTTCTTGTTTATTAAAATCTTATTAAAATACTTTAAAGTCTTTAATGTGTCAACTATTTCCCATCAAAAAGGGCGGCAAATTGAGGAACTGCCCCGGGCGGCAGAAAGTGTTGTTACGCCACTGCATGGTATTCTTGTTCAATCTACAAGACCTCTATTTTCGAAACCGTTACTCCTAGCAGGACTCGACCGATGCATCGGCGCCGATGGTTCAACAATTTAGCCATCGGCATCGACTGCCGATGCTAACTTGCAGGAAACATCGGCCCATCGGCCTTAAAAACACCGAAAAGCCGATGGAATTGGCCGATGTTTTTGGAAAAAAAAAAGGACCTTTGTTGTTTTACTTTTTAATACAAAGTAAAGGGAGTTATTGTTTTCAATCAAAATTGTTTACTTAAATTTCAGTATGAATTTCTATTTTACTCGCCCCTGAAAGAGTTTTTAATACTGCATTCTGGTACCAAACAAGTTAATTATTGCGTTGTTTCTTGCGGCTGGATGTACGTATATATCTCTTATAAGTCATAACTGAAAAATGGTAAGTTGTAGAAGGCTAAATTTTCGCATGTGGGATATGCGCACGTTACAGTTGTGCACTTCGCTTTTTGTTTTCTATCGGGTGTTCTAAAAAGCCTATTAACTGATTTTTTATGGCTATTAATTACTTATTTCAATGCGAAACTAATAGAATTGGAGACCATGGAAACAAATATGAGATGGCGAAACCGGTTTTGTATCCTTTTGTTAGATTCCCGTTGAACCGACGATAATTTTTCAATTTTCGATGTTTGTAATATGAACCACAGTAATGCAGTATTTTCTGTGTCGCTTCGGCGGAGCTACAAGTTTGGGACCCGTCGAAATACATTTTGTGGCCCTATTTCTCTATCACAGAAGTTGTAAAACATTTATCATAAGCATTTTTGTAACTCCTACGGTGCCCCTACGGTTATGGGGCCTCTCGCGCAATTGCAACATTTGCTATAATTTAAATCTGCCACTGCACGTCAAAACAAACTCGGGTGCAAGTTTTCAAAGGGTGTTTTTGCTCAATGTTTATGATTATTTTGAACTCTATTTTTACGACTATTTTTTGTATTTCCGAGAACACTTACGTGCCCCTCCCCCCACTCCCTCAATTTCTGAAATTAAACTCTAGTTGCAGTTCTGAGTTGTTTAAAACTAACACCATTCATAAAATTAGAGATTTTTTTTCAAGCTTTATCTATTGTTTAGGAAGAATTTAGAGCATTAATGTAAGAAATTGATTAAAGACGTTTTGAATGGTGACATAATTCGGAAAACAAAGGGACTTATGATTTTTTTTTCTGTTGTAAGTAACTATTTTTATGTATTTATATAAAATCAATGAATAAGTTATTTTCGTTTTCATCATATGTTTAATAATATGTTGTAGAAAAGTTTCAAGGATTTTCTATTATGCAATTTTTTAAATTTCAGAAAATTATTGTTAAATTGAAGACTTTAATTTGAACTTGTTTGTAGTGCTTCATAAAAGATTAAACAATCAAATTGTTCAATATTACGTGTACAAACATCAGATCAAGTAGTATATGTATTCAGTTATTAACTTGGTGTAAATATTGAGTTTGTTTATTGTAGCTACGTTTTAAGAACCTCGCTCTTTTCATGGCTATTTCTTTTTTCCGCAAAATTTATGTCAGTTATACATTTTATGAAAAATGCAAACTTTTTTATTCATAAGTATAAAAATATTCCTATTATGATTTAATATTGTAATTTATCTGTTACCTTTTTTTTTTAATTTGATGACTAAAAAATGTCTACGTGCAACCTTTCCACTTTAATTGTGTAATTTGTTAACGGTTTCATAGTATTAGTCTTAATTTTTTGAATGATTAAAAAACATAATTTAATGTTTTTTAACTACGTTTAGTTTATCTAAATCCATACATTATTACAATGTTACTGAAATCTTAGTTATTTGTTCAATTTAAAAAAAAATCAATTGGTTATTAAACAGTCTCTTTGTTTTTCTTACTTTTTTTTTTTTTTTTTGGCTGCTGTTCTTTGTCTTCCATCATACAGCAGTCAAAAAAGGAGAAGCATAACTACATCCTATACAGATTGTACGTGGTACGATCCAAAAGTTAGGGGAACCAGCTGTATAAAACCTTACCCTGAATAGTTCACATCACCGAAGCATATCCACCTTCAAAAGGTCATCTTGAGGGACTATGTACTTCTGCCAGTGTTCATATAACTTTTGGAAACACTCCTGGAAGCCATTTTCGCTACCTTCTGTGATGCAGCTTTATCTTCTCCTGACAGAAGAAAGCAGCGTCCATGCAAATGTTTTTTTGCTAGGAACAGGTAAAAGTCACACGGAGCTAAGTCCGACGAAACGTTATGTTATTTGTTTGTCATATCAGAGTATTGACCAATCGAACCGTGCATCCTCAACATGAAAGTCGCCTTCTTCCCCACGATGAAGTCAAAGCAGCAGCGCAAGAGGCCTTACAGGAGGTTGCGATAAATGTCTTCCAGGAGTCCTTCTAAAAGCTATACGAACTTTGGCAGAAGTGCATAGTCGTTCAAGGTGACTATTTTGTAGATAGATGTACTTCGGTAATGTGAACTATTCACGGTAAATTTTTATACAACTTGTCCTCGAACTTTTAGATCATACTACGTACGTATGAGTTTTCAACTGAGTATTTCATAACTTTTTGAGTGACGTAAGTTTACGCGCATGAAGACATCACAAGAGAATTTGCGATGATTAATTAAGGAGGCGTTCAAAATGGATATTTCGGTCATCTATATGTTCTTAGGTACATATGCATGTACATATGCGCCGAAAAAACTTGTGAAGTTTAAATTGGATGATCGTAAAATAAAAATTTAGATCGAAATTTGATTTTTGGGGGGGGGGGGATTTCAATTCCTTATTCGTAGAAAGGAAGTAAAGTGAAATGAATCAATGATCCTTTAAATCCCTGAAAATCTTATCAATTTATTTCTGTTAGATTCTTTTTTTTTTTTTTTTTTGCCATCGGCCAATAGCATCGGCAATCGCCCATTTGGAGGAAAACAATCGGCAATCGGCCGTCTGTGAACAATCGGCCAACAATCGGCATCGGCCCATCGGCCAAAAAATGCCATCGGTCGAGCCCTAACTCCTAGATGCGTACTTCCAATTGCAAAAATGCTCAAAATCAGATGCAGAGTCAAGAGTTTGAAACGAAAGAGTTGCAGTTCAAGCATTTAAGTTTGCCCCCTACTTTCCGAGGGAAAAAAACTGGAAGGCTTTACAGCATTTTTTTTCTCTCGAAAATAAGCTTTTAATAAAGTTGTTAAATGAAATGTAATGCCGCCCGCCTTGTCTAGTGGTCAGAGGTGCGTGACTGTGATGAGGTGGTCCCGGGTTCGAATTCCGGCTCGGGCATGGACGTACTTTCTCACTCCTGTCCTTTCTTTGTGTGAATGTGCTTTTATGCTGTGAGTGTGTGAGTAGTTGCCTACTCTATAAACGGGTCCTTATGGGATGTGTGTACTGTGAAAGTCGGACTTCACACGAAATTACGGTACAGTTGGAAAAGTGAAGCAGCGCACCCCAATTAGCCAGCCTGGCTGGCACAAGACAACAATGAAATGCAATCAAGATATTTGAGTTCATAAATGTGTGATGTTCATATTTTTTTACGATAAGTTTTATTTTCTGTGCGATCGCGATTTTTGTAAAGAGTTCGCTTTTGCAACTATTGTTTTTACCCTATCAAGATTTTTGAAAATAGTTCGTTTCTCTTACAATGTCAACTGCTGCTGTTTGTATTCTGAATGAATGTCAATAAAGTTGCTCTTTAATTTCTTGTAGCCTTATTTCATTTATTTTTTGCGCACACTACTTTTAACTTCCGTGCGATTGGAAATATGGTGAAGCCTTTTGATGCAGTCAGTCTTTTACTGTTGTCTGTACAATGTGAATTTTTTTGAAATGTGTCGGTAATTTTTTCTTTAATGTTCATTTAACACGGCTGGATTAAAGTGTGGAAAATGTTTTTGCAGTCCCCCCCCCCCCCCCCCCAAGATTTGTTTAGGGATTGTTCTTGGAAAAGTTGCTCTGGGGCGTATTGGTCTAGCTCCCTACTTGCATATTGCGCAGCCAAGATATCTATCGAAGTGTCATTACAATTATAGTGACATTAAGGCTATTTTTTAAAAAATAGACTGTTTTAGAAACTCTTTCTACACCTGACAACTTTTTTGGACATGACTTTTTATATTACAGTTTACTGAAGTAACTATTTTTTGCAACAGGGCTCAGTGGCAGCACTGCTGCATTAAATTTTTAAAGCAGCAGAACCATTCACCCGAAATACAGGTTCAAGTATTCAATTTGTTAACGCGAAGGCATAAAATCCCGGTAATCACGTGATAAGCCATCTGGATAATAAATTCTGAGTAGACGGAGCTCCTGCTCTATAGGGAAATTCTTTAGACATATGGTTGATAGCAACGAACTCTTTATTAGTATGTACTTGAAACTAAGAAGAGGAGTTGCGCACTAATTAACTTAGATTAGAGCTTTGAATCTGATAACAGCCCATCTGTGAGCACTGCAAAATTCAATTCATTTGATAACTGCTTCTCGATATTTCTTCTTTTGAAAATAATCAATTTGATTTATTAGTTCAGTTAAGGATTTTTTGCAAGTTCAGAAAAGTTGTTTCTGTAATATTTTAGAACTTTCCCTGTTAAGTTCGACATTTCAGAACGAAAGGTATAAACAGACCCGGTATTTCAAAGTTTTCCAGAGGGGGGGGAGGCAAAAGTTATGAAATCATTTTATAGGAAAAAGGCATCAAAATGCAAGCAAGAATGCGCATTACATTGTTTTCAGTCTGGGGAGAGGGGGGGGGGGAATTGATTGCCCAAATGACGGGCTGGGCGAGGTATAAACAATAGTTGGAGCAAACTTAACCTGGAAGCATTGTAAAGACTATGTAGATTCTAATTACAGCATTATGGCAGTGCCAGGTTAGATTTGTCCCTACCATAAACACTCATTTAAATAAGTTGTTAATTCCGAACCTTTAAGATGTCTGCTTTAGGCTTCTAATGTCATCTAGAAGAGAGGACGTCGAGCAGATATACCCTGAGCTTAAATTTAGGGAAGGGGCACATTTTGAACTTACCACATGAATCTCCGAAATTCAACCGAATGGCAAAATACGGACATGCACTTGCACATTCATGCAGTCCTACATCTCATTCGATGGACTGCTTGCATATAATAAAAAGAAACCTTTTAGGCATCATTGTTTAAAAAACCTTGCAATATTACAACACAGTCCCCAAATTTTCCGAATCATCAGACAAAACTTTGCCGAATAAGGAATTTTTTGGGAGGTCATAGCGACCTCCTTCAGGCAAACGTTTTGTAAGAGTCATTCACACGGAAAAAAGGATGAAGATTTGAGTTAAAAGGGGTTTCACGAAAGATTAATAATAAAATAATAGCATGCACCATTAAATAAAATAGAGACAAAATTTGGAATTATAAATAACACTCCTTGTGCTGAAGTTGTAAACACAACGTTCATTAAAACATCAGATTTAGCAAAAAATAATACGTACACTGGCCTCAAAAAGTTAGGGTTCAACTGGTTTTTTGCGTCTAATTTGCATATGAATGAATGTAGGAACAAAAGATTTGGAGGATATATGCATTAAATAGTTTTTTGTTGAATGCGTCATAGAAATTTGTATAAGTGTATTGCAAAAACGATTTATAACGAAAAGAGCAATCTTTGCGGAAAAGTACATTCTTGGGGGAAAACAGCACATCACAGTGTTATATAGTAAAATTATGTCATAGAAACATTTAAAAAAATGGGTTCTAATAAGGAATATGTCCCCACCCCCGTTGTCGGGCACCGAAAAGGAAGCGAAGACCAGACACTTAAGTCTTGTTCCAGCTCATGTAACGACGTTGGAGGAGGATTTAAAGCAGCAACGTTTGTCAAGATTGTACCAAAGATGTTCTATCGTATTCAGATCTGGAGATAGAGCTGGCCATTTCATTCGTTCCAAACCGTGATCCTCAAGATACTCCTCAACAATCCGAGATCAGTGAGGTCGCGCATTATGATCCATCAGAATGAAGTCATCGAACCATTACAGCAAATGCAACAACTTTTAATCCCCCCCCCTCCCGTTAATGTGCTTGCAAAGCGTCTCTACAACGGTTACTTTTTATGTTAGAAGCCACAAATTCTTCTCCACCCTCCAAAAAACAACTTACTTTTATATTTTGTTTACATTTTCAAATTACATCGTGGTACACAACCTTCTTCTATGCTGTTCTTATTTGAATTAGTGCCATGTTTTAAAAAAATAAAATACAAATAAAATATTTCACATTCATTTATTTTCTAAAACAAAAACAAGTGTAAACAAAAAACTAACAACATACGCGTTAGGAATCTAAAAACATGGTTACTGCTAATGAAAGTACAGAGTCTTTGCCTTTGATCAACTTAACGATTTGTCTGAACTAAGAATCTGAGAAAGTTCTATCAAGACATCGCGACAATTTATAGTGTTTTTCAAATTTCGATCCGTTTCCTTCTTTTGAAGAGCAGATTTATGAAGCAACAGGAGGCGGTAAGCCAGATTCCACAATTCCAAGTCGTCATACTCCAAGTGTTCATAAATACCTCGAATGGAGCAACCAACTCTCTCTAAGCTCCGCAAAAGTTCATTTCTGCAAACTTCTTTTTGCTTTATAAATTGGTTTATCTCCAACTGCTTCCTCTCAGCCAGGTTTGAAAAGTAATACGTGTAAAACTTCCTGATATCCTTGAAGAAACAATTTTTAAAAATGTAATAATGGACATTTTAAGTTTATTTACTTGAAAATCTAAGAATACGTATACGGTAATTTATATTTTAGTTTCATTACTTTCGTTTTACCTGAAATAAACAAAATATTCTTTTCCATACAGCTGAAATCAGACCAAGATTTTTTTCCAGAATTAAGTCAACCTTGTACTTTAACAGAAGCAGCAGAAAACGTATCACATAGAAAGAACAATATTTATCTGAAAACAGGAAAGAAATCATGAAAACAGTTAAACTTAAATCAGCAATAAACATTTCACGAGCTAATATTACATACATATACATCACACCTAAGGGTGTTAACATTCTTTGGTACAAACTCGCCAGCTAAGAGTAATTTCACCAGCTAAAGGTGAGTTTACCCTTAGCTGGCGAGTTATAGTTTCTTACACCCGGGGCTTAATTTCTACCAAAAGAAATGCAGGAGCCCTCTCACAACTTAGTTTTACGAGTAAATAGTCTGAATTCGCCTAAAATGTTAACATTTGAATAAAATTGAAAAGAAGTGCGGGAGCTCAACTCTCGTTGGAGGGGGGTGGTGACAAATCAAAATAAAGTTTTCAAAAATTTTAAGAACTAAACGTGTTTTTTCTTTTTTTCGAATAATCATTCAAAGAGTTTGAATGGAAGTACAAGTGTTTTGAGTACTAAGAATAAAATATTGAAAAAAAAGGAAGAATTTCTGCTAATATTTTGGATTCATTATCCAAATTAAACCCTTCAACTTTTTATTCGTTCTTTTATCTCGTGAGATATTTTCAGTATCCATTTAGTCCTCAATTGTACTTTTTTCCTTCTAAAAGAAAGGTTGCAACATCCAGATGGCATCTTTTTTTACCAGTTTTCATACTGAGCAAAATGAAATACAAAAATTGAATTGGTAAATTTTGGATTTGTTTGATGATTGAGCTGTTCAAAATTCGCGCATAAGCAAGAGTGTTTGCGAGTTCTAACCCCGAAAGTTTTTTTAGGAACGCATTTTTAGACTCTTTTGTGGTTAATAGGAGAAAGGGAGGCTTGGAGGTCTCTCTCCAAAAATTTTTTGAAATTTAAGGGTATGTTTTTAAAAACAATTATTTGCTATCTTTGGTGGCTTGAAGGGAAAGGGTGAGATTCAGGAACTTTCCCCCAGTCGTTTCTTGGTATTAGAACTTCAAAAACGCAATTTTAGATATCTTTAGTGATGCTAAAAACCAGGGGGTTCGAGGGCTATCCCGTGGAAAAAATGTCGGAATTAAAGCCCTAAAAACGCAATTGTAGGCCGCCTTTGATGACGTAGCAAAAAACATGGGGTTCAGATTTTTTTTCCCCAGAAATATTTCGATGTAGAAGTTCTAAAAATACAGTTTTAGATAATATTTGAAAGATGAGGAAAGAAGAGACACGGGGGCTGAAATTTTTCGAAATTGAAGTCCTGAAAACGCACTTATAAGCCATTTCTTATGACGTAGAGGGAACATAGATTGGAACTTTCTACATCGGAAACTGTTCGAAATTGGAACCTTGAAATGAGATGGTTGGCCATCTTTGGAAGCGTTAAGGGAAGGTTTGGGTCCAGGAGCTATTCTTCAACTTTTCGATATTGAAGCTTCAAAAACGCAATATTAGTCGATCTTCATTGATGTTAAGGGAAAGGCTCGGGATCAGGGGCTCTCCCTCGGATTTTTTTTTTTTTTTTGAATTGAAGCTCTAAAAACGAAATTGAAGGCTCCCTTTAACGACATTTTCGGTAAAAAATGTCGATTCCGGCGATTTTTTCGAAATGTAAACTCCAAAAATTCAAAATTTTTGACGATCTTCGCTGACATTGGAGAGAGGATTCGAAAATTCTCCCCTGGAAACTTTGGATTTAAAGTCTTAAAAATACAGTTGTAGGCGATTTTTTGTGATGTGCTGAGGGGGGGAGAGTTTGGTAGACTTCTCCCGGAACTTTTTCAAATTTACAAACTTTTTGGGGGGTGATCGCCCAATCGCCCCCTCCCCCCCCCCCCTTCCCGTGGATCCGCCATTGAGCATGACAGAGTAGCTAAGTTGATATTGAAAGCACTTAATTATTAAGATGCGTAAGGATGGTGACTACTTCTCAATTTTAACTGAAAATCCCATTTTCGTGTATTCTGTCCTGTAGTCTTCGCACAATTCTGGAATGTCGCATTTTCTGAAGTGAACGGAACACTGAATGCTTCAACCAAAAGTCACTGGGAAGAGTTTGAGCCCAGCTATTCAGGATCATTTGAAAACTGCGGGAAGTTGCATGTTTCAACAAAATCCCTGATGAAAAATAGCCGCTGAATTTTCTCTGTCATACAAATAGGAATTGCAATACCGTACCAAAAACGCAATACCGATATTCGGTATTTTTGAAACGTGATACCGGAATAAGGGTATTAGAAATTTCTCAAAATACTGATCGAAAACATTGTTTTGCTGCTATATTTCATAATTTTGTGGCAAAATTGTTTTATTTATGAAAACGTATTATGAGCAAATATAAAATGAAAAAACAAATGTCATAGCAAAATAATAATAATAATTATAAGAAACATAATGCATCTTGCAGTGAGTTACCGCCCATAGCCAGGGCTAAGGCAGAAATGCATAAAATGTTCCTGACTAAGCATGCACACTTTTAAAATTCATTTCCCTCAAAACTGAAGGTTAAAATCTAAAAAAAATCCTAAGTCTTCAAAATTTACTTTTAAGGTTTTATCAATTAACACTGAATTTTTTGAGGCAAAGCTATGTATTTTGCAGTAAGTTATCGCCTACTGCAAAATACCTAACTTTGCCTTCAATCTTTGCCTTGAACCGCACCACTGCTGCAGTCACTCGTCTGGTGTGCTAATTTTACATTATCTACCAGTTTGTTTGCCTCTTTTGGCTCCTTTAAGAGGTTTTCCGCCTCCAGCTCAGTTACTTCCTATTCCGGGCTGATGAGTGCTAAAAAGCCCGAAACTGCAGTCCTCGGATGGAATGACTGAACTGGCGGCGTATTTTATGCATAATGCATGCATTGAAATGTCTCTAAACCTGAAGCTCATTTCAGTGCACGAATTTTCAGCAGTTTAAAATACTCTTTCTGAATTCACGCATGCCGGTGGAACTGTTAACAATGCGCGATGCACCTTCTCTCTTGATCAGAATAGGTTTATGATTGTTTTTATTGTGCTTTTTATTAGCCTTTTAGTTTTAAATTTACGATAAATTTAACTAAATTTAATCTTATTAGTTTATTTTATTCGTTTTAGTTTTCTTTTCAAAATAATTTAAGGGAAACAAGGGAGTTTGACCCGTAGGGAGACTTGACACATGATTTTTTCCATGAAAAGGATATTTGGGAAAATTTTAGTCATATTATTGGTTGACCAGTCACACAACAGTATTTTGCTGGGACAAGCCATTTCAGAATTGTCAATGGTTTTCAAGAAAATCAGTGTTATATGATACTGCACCTTAAAAGCAAATTTTGAAGACTTAGGAATTTTCAAATTTTAACCTTCGGTTTTGAGGGAAAGGAATTTAAAAAGTATGCATGCTTTAGTCACTTTTCTATAGCTCTCTATTGATATACAGTAGTTTTATGAAACTTGAATCTAAGTTGCTAAAAATTTAAGGTAAACAAAAGAAAGCTAACTAGGGAGCTTTGACGCAAGCTAAGTAGGGAGACTTGACCAAAAGAATAAATTTATATTTTTGTTTAATTTGATGTTTTTTTAATGAATTTTTATTTTTAAAATGTTATTCAGGCGTAATAATTTGATTTTATTCATGCAATGATTCTAATATTGTGAATATGAAAGCCTGATTTTTTTTTCTAATGAGTAACTGTGATACATAACATTTTGGTCTAAAAATTGTTTTTGACAAATAACTGAAATACTTATAATCTTTGAGACCAATGAGTTGTTACTTAGTAAAAAAACCGAAATATTGCTTAGATCTGATCTGACAAAGTTTTGAATGAGACTTACTCCATATTTTCTGCTAATATGGAGTAAGATTAATAATAATAAAAATATATACGTAACACATCACCTAAAGAGTGAACATTTTGTAATATTAAGCTTCAAGTATCACTTCTTAAAACAAAAAACGCCATCAAACCTGCGTTTTTGATTCCAATACCTATGAATCTTCCTGTTGATACGGAGTAATATTATACATATATCTGTAACACTTCACCTAAAGAGTGGACATTTTGTATATTCACTTCAAGTATCACTTATTTAAACAAAAAGCACCATCAAAACTGCGTTCTTGATTTATATATCTGTGATTCTTCTTACATTCATGAGGGGGGTCATGTCTCCCTAAGTGTTGGGTAAAGTCTCCCTAGCTCTAGAGACACTTGACCCATTTGCAGATTTGATGAATATAATTTTTTGTACCATTTCTACTTGGAATTATGCTATCAGTTTTAGCCATAATAATGTGCAAAATGGCAAACTATTTCGGTTATTTTTTATTTCGTTCTAACTATTCTACAAAGAAAAAATGGGAAATGAAAAATCAAAAATAGGGTCAAGACTCAATGGTTTCCCCTACAGTTAACATGATGTAAATATCTGAAATTTTAGCTGATTATGCCTTACCTATATGCAAATTTTCAAGGCACTATATAATTTTCTAAATATTATCTTGCCGAGTATAAAGCTAAATAGCGAGACGGGACAACAAACCAATACCGGTGACAACAAATTACCATTTAGTATACTAAACAAGAAAACGTTTTTTGTGGAAATTCCAGTGCAGTTGAGACAAATATTTTAAAAATATCACCAAGTATTACGGCGATTGATGGTTTCAGTAATTTTTCATAGGTCCAATGCATTCAAAATTGCACTTGAAATTAACTTTCGCAAAAGGGAATGTGAATGGTTAGGGAAACGGAAAAAAATAAACACATGGTGCGCATAAGCGCACGAAAAATGCGATCCATGTCACCATCTTGTAATGAAAATATCATTTTTCATCACTTTCCACTACTTTGTTTAAAATATTCTATTAGTTCGTGCTTTTGAAGCCAAATTTTTACATCAATTGACTGATTTTGGTACTGGGTCATTCCATATCAAGTGATCCAAAGTTTTTTCCCTCACCTTTTTGTAATTCTTTGAAATTTGGCTCATCAATTGTACCTTTTGAGGTAATCAAAAGTCCAAATTTTTAGATTTTTATCTCTATTATTTTTTTATTTTATGACACTTTGATTTTTCGAAAAACCCTCTTTTTTTCATGGATGTTTGAACATAAAATGGACGATAACTCAGCACCAAATATAGATAGAAAGATTTGGTAAAAAGCATTTTAAAGTACATTAGTTGCTGTTTAATTGGATATGCAGTATGACTAATTTCAGAAAATTTTTAATTTTTAAAAAATGAAATTTAAATTTTAAATTTAAATTTCTCAGAAAAGGTATAATGAATTTTTTTAAAAAAATTCACAAAAATTTGTGTGTATTTTATCTTCATTTATGCAAAGTTTCAAGTTGGGATCTCAATGGGATCATATTTTTATGCATTTTTAAATAAAATTTGACTTATGATATAATGACATTTTTCAGATTCTAACTAGTTAAATATAGGGTTCTCTTACTAAGGTTGGTCTAGTAAGTAGTAATTGATCATGACTATGCTTGAAATGAGCTGACATGAATTTGTAGATTGGTAACCCCCCCCCCCCTGCCACACAACCACTTTTTATCTTTTTTTTTTTTCAAAACTGTATTAAAAAAAAAAAAGCTGGCACGTAAGAGTTATAATCATCATAATAAACTGGGATGCACGCTGCTAAACATCAGCAGTGACTAAGGCTTATAAATGGGGGGGGGGGGGGGTCATAAAAACTAAAAGTCAGAAAAACTTTAACAGACAAATAGAACAGTAGTCATTTGCAGCTTTTTTTTTTCTTTCGAAAAGTGGGACGATAGGGGAGGGAGAAGAGCAATCTGGAATGAAGCTTAACAACATGGAAGGTTATGCTCAAACTAGCAAAATTTGTTTGATCTATAACTGCTTTTAATATATGCATAAATATATCTCGCTGCATTGCTCTCCTTTACAACTGAAACTAAAAAGAAAACTAGCATTAAAGAAAAGAAGACCGCCGCACTACAAATGTTGTAGAAAGACAGTTTTATGCGGAGATACATATATGCTCTCTTTTACAACTGAAATTAAAAGAAAGCTAGCATTAAAGCAAAGAAAAAAAACAGCTGCACTCTAAATGTGTGGAAAGACGTTTAGTTTTATGCGGACAGACATATGATCTGATATTTAGATTGATTTTTAGTTTAGTGTGAAAAGAATGAAACAAAAATGGGGGGAAACACTCCTATTTTGCTATGATCTTGGGGCAAACTATTTCTTTCCTCCCTCCAAAATTGAAAGTTGGCGCAGGAGTAGGGGATGAAATGAATCATAACTTTCCTTATCAGATAGTGAATTAATCAAGTAAATTTTGTGAAGTTCGGATTGAAAAAGAAACACTTGGTCCGAAAAAAAAAAGCGTCAGGTGAGGCGTGATACTATTATAGTGTTAATCGTATGTGTGGTGGGGGGGGGGGGGAATATGTACTTCGTCTTGCTTTAAAGAAGAACATTTACCAGCTTTTTATATGCTTTCGATTCATTTTGTTTTATTTTATTAATTTATTTATTTTTTGCGTTTTGAAAATAGTTTTGAAAAAAATAATAAAAGTGGTGGTGCTGGGGGGGGGGGGCTTTTTCTTGCTTTAAAGAAGATTATTTACCAACTTTTAATAAGTTTACTACTTATTTTGTTTTATTTATTTATTTATTTAATTTTAATTTTCGAAATGTTTTGAAAAAAAATTAAAAGTGGTGGGGGGGGGGGGGGTTACCAATCTACAAATTCATGTCAGCTCATTTCAAGCATAATCAGGATCAATTACTACTTACTAGACCATCCCCAGTAAGAAAACCCCATATTTAACTAGTTAGAATCTGAAAAATGTCATTATTTCATAAGTTAAATTTTATTTAAAAATTCATAAAAATATGATCCCATTGAGATCCCAACTTGAAACTTTGCACAATTAAAGATAAAATACACACAAATTTTTGCGAATTTTTTAAAAAAAATTCATTATCACCTTTTCTGAGAAATTTAAATTAAAATTTAAATTTCATTTTTCAAAAATTAAAAAATTTCCTGAAATTAGTCATGTTGCATATCCAATTAAACAGCAACTAATGTACTTTAAAACGCTTTTTTACCAAATCTTTCTATCTATATTTGGTGCTGAGTTATCGTCCATTTTATGTTCAAACATCCGTGAAAAAAAGAGGGTTTTTCGAAAAATCAAAGTGTCATAAATAAAAAAATAATAGAGATAAAAATCTAAAAATTTGGACTTTTGATTACCTTGAATGGTACAATCGATGAACCAAATTTCAAGGAAATACAAAAGGGTGAGGGAAAAAATTTCCCAAATTTTGTATCACTTGACATGGAATGACCCTACTGCATTATGGAAAAGCAATGTACATTTAAAATAAAAGTAGATATCTAATAATTTAAATTGAAAACTCTATACTTAAATATTTACGATTTTCGGATAGTAATGAAAATACCTCAGCAAATACCGGTATACGAAATTTTAAAATAGTTCAAAACACTGGTATTTGGTATACCGGAATACCAGTATTGCAATCACTATATACAAAAGCTTATTTTCAAGTGAAGAGTTTTGCTTTTAACATAAATATACTATTTTGAATAGAAAAACTAGTCAGTTGTTATATTAATGCATCACATCAAACTGAACTGAAAAACAGAGTTCAAAAGTATCAATACCTATTTCATTAAACAATAAGTGAAAGAGTAAAAAAAAAAAAAAAAAATTCTCTTGTGATTGCATTTGCCTTAGCAAAAATTCTTAAATGAGAATGAAAGTCAATTCAGAGCACATAAGAAAACAAACAAAATCAGCAAAAATAGTCCTACCAAAATACATTGCATTAAAACAAATATCCCACACTATTTTTTTAAAGTTACCTGTTCGTGTTTCATTACTGTGATAAAAACTTGAATTATTTCCAGTTTCGTCCACAATCATACTAAACAGCTTAATGCTTTTGGTCCTTGAATATATTGAGCTTTTCCAAAGTAACGACTTGTTTCTGCTCTTGTCTGAAGTAAAAAATATTCACTTTGAATTTAGCTATCGCCCTTCCAGAAGAAATTTTACACTTTTCGCAAACGCACATGCGCGGAAAAAAAACCAAGAAATAAACCAGCAAAATTCGCCATGTTTTAAAAAGCTCGACTCAGTGAAATTATACGTACAGATATCAAAAAAGTTCTACATGTAGTTGAATTTTCGGAAGGGTGGAATCCGCAATTTACGGAATGAAATCTCGGATTTTACCGAACGATAAAATTTGAGCATGATCGCATACTTGTGCCGAATGAGAATCGATATCACATATAAGGCATCATTTTAAAAAATTGCAACATTGCACTACTGTTTCCAAATTTTTCGAATCAATCAAACAAAATGTACCGAACAAGGATATTTTTGGGAGCTCACAATGACCTCCCATCGAGTTTTTTTTTTTTTTTTTTTTTTTTTTTGTCTTGTACCTTTAATAGAAAGAATAAGAACAAGCATTCCCGAGGGCTTAAGCTTTGCTCATAAAACTTGCTTTTTAATAAATGATAAATTATAAATGTTGACCAAAAAATATAGCAATTTGATTCATTGACACTCGCAATGCCAAAACAGGAAAGTATTTGTACAGCTCATTAGGAATTACTTACCTTTACCGCGCTGACGCAGTGGCGCAGCAAGGGGGGGGGGGTACCCCCAGAGGCATTGGTTTTAACATAAATGCGTATGCTAAAACAGTAGTTTAAACATAACAGAGGACTGTTTTGATCAAGACACCCCATACAGAAAGTATTTTTGATCAAAAAAACCCCTTCATAATGTATTTGTGATCAAAAAACCCCTTTAGAATGTATTTGTGATCAAAAAAAAACCCTTCAGAAGGTATTCTTGGTCAAAAAAAAACCCTCCAGAAAGTTTTCTGGCTGCGCTAGTGCGCTGACGAAGCACACCTCCTTTTAAAGCGCTTGAAGTTAAATTTGACTATGTCTGCGTAAAACCAAGATCGAGTTTTCGCTAATCTTCAGCTCACTTTTCAAAAATCAAAGTTTTTCACTTATTTCCCAAAGAACCCAATACTTATTCTGAAATTTAGAGAATGGATTGCAGTTAGAATAATATTTGTACCATCGTATGACCATTAAAATCTCGTTCAGAAGGGGGTGAGTTGAGGCCAGTGGTGCAGAAATTTCCTATCTTAAATACGATAAGTTACTATACACTACACATAAGGCCTTTTATGCCTATGCGCCCCTTCTTATAGAAGATAAATTCTAGCTGCGCTAGAAATTGAGAATCATTATCGAAATATTTAAATCTTAACTTGCCTTAGCTACTATTTTTCGGCAATTCGCTGCAAATTTTTGTTGAGGAATGAGGATGTCATTTTAAGAATATTGGGTCACTGGGGAATAATGGGGCCTGTTATTTCAACTAAATTTCTTACACCCAAAGTTTCCATAACATCGCTTCACCACCGCAATATTTTTTTGTGTGGGTTACCATATTCTTCATGCTGTGTTTGAAAGCCTCAACACAAGAATCCAAGCTAAAGAATAAAGGAAATAGAAAGACAATCTTAACAAATGAGAACGTTTATATGTTTTAGTAAATATCTCCACTAATTATTAAAGTGAAGTAATGGCAGCTTGTTCGAAAACATTTGAAGATGTTATATAATACAGTGACAATAAGCCCTGCTGTAGCATATAACAGAAAATGCATGTATGATGAGTTAGAAATTTGAACATTTGAGGTGATATCTGGAATTAAAATGCATTCTGCAAAATGTTTGAATTTTTTTTTCAATATTATATTTTTAATGCAGGATATACTACACTATTCGTTCGATGAATCAGTAAACATTGAAGAAGAATATTTCGTTGAAAAGTACATTGGAGTTTCTTATAACGATAACTAGTATTATTGACAGAATACTAGAATTTGGTGAAACTATCAACTTGTATAAAGTTAACGTTTTTAAAAGAGAGATAGGGTTTAATTCGCCAAATGATAATGTTTTTCAGTTAATAAAAGCAGGTTTTTTTTTTTTTTTTTTTTTTTTTTTTTGGGCACATTCAAATTGAGGTAATCAAACTGAATCCTGCGATTCAATTTTTTTACACTAATGAAGAAAAAAAGTAAAGAAAGAACCATAACGCAACATAAAAAAAAATCCTAAAAGCGTAAAAGTAATGTAAGTGCAGGAAAAATAAAACAAAAAATATTCACTGTTCTAAGTTAAGGACCCGCCACCTTAACTTGGGACACTTATTATTTCGATCTTTCTTCCTTGTATCCAGCAATAGATTTTTGTTTGGGGACACCAAATATCATTTTAAAGAAGTTAATTTTACAACCCAATAAAGAAAAAAATATTCATTAGAAATAGTATAATCTTCTAAACTTTCAATGATTTCAGAATGTACACTTGCCCCAGTGATATTCTCATCAATTTTTCTGAGGGTATACTCCCAGTAATCAGTTATGCTCAATATTTGTATGCGATTATATACATAATACGTCAAAAGGAAATTTTTGAAGCTTGAGGGTATACGCTATATGTCTAAAGAATGCTTGAAAGTATACGGCGTGTGTAGAGTATACCCCTATGGGAACACCACTGCTTGCCCCTAAAAACATTGAATGTCTCCCCAGCATTCTTAAGTCTTTTGAATGTAATATTTCTGCTTTCCCCTCTATCTATTTAGAAGCATAAAAGTAATTAATAATAAATAATTATTAACACAGCTTATTTTTAACTCTGAATGTTCCTTATTTCATATCTTTTCACATTCATTTTCATTCCTTCATAATACGTGAAATTTACTACAAATAAATTAGCCACATCTATACTTTGAGACTCATTTTCATTAGTAGAACTAATATTTGTAATATTTTGGCAAAACGTCTTTTTCTCATCAACAGATTCAAATTTTTTTAACAATGACAACTGTTCTGTCGTGTGTTATGGTATGACACATTTATTGTCATCAAAATAGCTCCTAGTTTATAAAATTTTGTATCTATAATTTTTTTTAATACAGTTATACGCTTTATTTCCTCAATATTCCTTACAGACACTATCATAACTTGAAATTTCAAATCCGTCCCAAGTTTGGAGCATATTCGCAATTTCTCAAATTTATGAATAAATAAGTTCAAATGAACTAGTTCGTAGGAAACGAATTTACTCAAACAAGGCACAGGTACATTGCCGAGATGAGTTATGAAAAGAATTCATGTTTATGCTGCTCAGTTAGCGTAGGTAAGCAAAATTATTACCATACTTAAAAAACGCATATTTTTTCGAAATTTTTAAAATCATAAAAATAACGCATAAAGCTGATGCTTCAAAGTTCAACTCGCATAGCCTCATAAGATAACTATTCATTTATTCTGTAACACCACTTATTTCTCATTGGCAATGTACCAACAAGTATACCAGCCCTCAAAACTAAATTCGGCAAAATGTCCCGAGTTAGGGTACTGTCCCAAGTGTGGGCGCCTAACTTATTGCAAAAGTTTTTTTATGTGTATGCTAGGGGTGCCCACACCCCTAAGCCCAAGAGCGCACCTCCTTCCCTACATATCGCAAAGCCCCCCCCCCCCCAAAAAAAAAAAATACTCTTCAAAACACCCCACTCCGTAAAAATTTCGAGGGCACACTCTGCGCCACGACGCCCCCTCCCCCTCCCCTAGGTGGGCATCCCTGTGTATTAGGGTGGACCGAAAAAAAGGAAATTCATGATAAGCAACTTCTAATAGAAAAAAAAAAGTTGTGTATTGTCATCCTAAAACATGAGAAAAATTCCTATTCCTATTCAGAGTCACAACTGACTACAACTGTATTTATGTCGAGGACTGCATACTAAGTGCCTTGCCTACATTATTTTATATACCGATGGATGGCAGCACCATCACCGGATCTTGAGAAAAATAATAAAAGAAATTAACAGGTTATGTCTTCAGATCGCGCATTGGCAGCAAAGTTTGAAAAAAAAGGTTAATAAAATGGTTAAATTTTCAAATATTTTTATAAAAATGCAAATGTTCAAAATTTTTGTTCTAATCCCGTTTAAATGCTTCCTTGTAATAGTCTTTAAATATATATTTCAAAATATTTACATTCCTTTACAGTTTTTAGTTCGCGCATAAGCCGCTAAGTTACGTGAAATCAACCAAAAATCGATGTTTTTAGCTTGTTTTGTATATTTTAGTATTTCTACTGCAATATACAAAACCCATCCTACTGTGTAGGCATTGCTTGTTATTCAATGGTTACGTTAGTCACAGTCTTTCGTAAAAGTACCACAAAGGGGCCAAAACAAAATCAGCTGTAATAAATGTTAGTATATTTTTTTAAAAATAGATTGTTTACCTTTTACAAATATATCAGCCAATTTTAAATACCTGTGTAATTTTCAGAAAAATTTGACTCTAATCATAAGCATTGTTTCTCAGGGTTGCAAAAATGTTACGTTGGTCACAATGCCTTTTTTGCTTAAAAAATACCTATCAGCAATTATTTTACTTCAAATTCTTGGTAGAAAGTTACTTTGTACATTTTAAATCTGCATATTAAACCAAAGAAATTTTTTTTACTTCAGGTTTTAAGTAAAAAGAGTTTGGAAATGAGCTGCTATTGTTACGTTAGTCAATATGAAATCACCTTTTGTAATTCTGTTATTCGATTTCAATGTCAAGAGAAACGTGGGTAAAAAAACATAAGTTTCGTGTCCCCCCCCCCCCCAAAAAAAAAAAAATCAAACACCATTTTGGATTTTTTTTTTCACTCTTTTTTTTTTTTTTTTGTATTTTATTTCTTTATTCTTTTTTTTTTAATTTACTTTTGCCTTGATTAGTGTTGTTAGGTGTTACTCTTAGTTTGTTATTAAAGTTATCAAAAAAAAAAAAATTTACTAAATTAATCAGTAGATATTAGATGCTAATAAGTCACATCAGTTTAATTCATTGATGTTCTTGTTTTCAGAATGAGACGAAGTGTTGAAAAATTCATATACGTCCATGTTATTTCGCCAAACATTTCCTATTTCAATAACATACTAAAGTGTGTTTTTTTTATTGAAAATAATATTTTAGATTGAATACTAAAGCGTAAGTAGTTTCAAGTTTACTAGCAGAACTAGAAGGGAAAAAAAAATCATGTATTAAAATGTGCATGCGGAAGCTGATGGCTAAGATAATAGCAAAGAGTTCCCCAGAACTAAACGCTTCATTATCTTTCAAAAACAGAACATTTTTGCAAAAATTGTATTATTTCATATCTACCTTTACCATGTTTTAATAAAAATTAAAAAAAAAGGAAATACATGCAAGGGCGCTCATATCCAAAATTGTAAGGGGGACTCAGATATTTTCCCCATGGGTTAGGAGGGAATTTTCACCATGGAAACCGATTTTAGGACAGATTAAAGTCATTAAAATATTTCATTTTTAAAAACTTATTCATTAATGGCTGGAGAATAAATGTTTTTACTTTTTTGCAAAGAAAAAAGTACCAAAAGCAAGGAAGTTATAATTTCAAAGGGGGCTCAAGCCCCCCCTTGCCCCCCTATATGGGGGCCCTTGAATACATGTGTGCTTTCAGTAAAACTTTTATTTAAAAAACCAATGTTCTAAAATTAACTCATAACTTCTACCAAAACAAACGTATTAAAAAAAAAATGCTTTGAAATTATGTGTTTCAAGTTTATTCATTAATCATTCTACAGATAAAGAGCAATCAGAACGAAATTAGACAGTTTAATTCACTTATGAAAATTTTATAAAAATCTAAGCTCTTTGGAAGTCTTACGAGGCTTCATTCTCACCATTCGTAAGTACAAATCTCGATCCCGTATAGCTCGCTCTAGTCGCATATCTATACATTTTTTATGTAGTATTAATAGAAATACTACAACTACTTGAAATACAAAGTTCAAAATATCTGGAACAGAAGTACTTCTTTCGCATATTTTGTTGATTAGCTCTTGCAAAATTCTCATTCTTTCTCCAATTCTTAAACTCCAAGTCTTCTGGAAAATC